>NW_023367207.1:0-45165 GCF_902167145.1 Zea mays
ATTTTTGACCAAGAAATGGTCTCCACCAGAAATCCAAGAATGTGATCTATGGCAAGGAAACATATGTGGGGTGAGGTGTATGAGCCTCTGGTCGATAATCAATGGCCACACAACCCCCATTTTTGTCGAAAATAGCCATGAACGACCATTTTCAATAATACCGAATGCTAACACCTACGGATTTTTGACCAAGAAATGGTCTCCACCAATAATCCAAGAATGTGATTTATGGCAAAGAAACATATGTGGGGTGAGGTGTATGAGCCTCTGGTCGACGATCAATGGCCACACAACCCTAATTTTTGTCGAAAATAGCCATGAACGACCATTTTCAATGACACTGAAGGCTAACACCTACGGATTTTTGACCAAGAAATGGTCTCCACCATAAATCCAAGAATGTGATCTATGGCAAGGAAACATATGTGTAGTGAGGTGTATGAGCCTCTGGTCGAAGATCAATGGCCACACAACCCCCATTTTTGTCAAAAATAGCCATGAATGACCATTTTCAAAAATACCAAAGGCTAACACGTACGGATTTTTGACCAAGAAATGGTCTCCACCAGAAATCCAAGAATGTGATCTATGGCAAGGAAACATATGTGAGGTGAGGTGTACGAGCCTCTGGTCGATGATCAATGGCCACACAACCCCCATTTTGCCGAAAATAGCCATGAACGACCATTTTCAATAATACCGAAGGCTAACACGTACGAGTTTTTAACCAAGAAATGGTCTCCACCAGAAATCCAAGAATGTGATCTATGGCAATGAAACATATGTGGGGTGAGTTTTATGAGCCTCTAGTCGATGATAAATGGCCACACAACCCCCATTTTTTTATGAAAATAGCCATGAGCGACCTTGAAAATAGCCATGAGCGACCATTTTCAATAATAATAGAGGCTAACACCTACGGATTTTAGACCAAGAAATGGTCTCCACCAGAAATCCAAGAATGTGATCTATGGCAAGGAAACATATGTGGGGTGAGGTGTATGAGCGTCTGGTCGATGATCAATGGCCACACAACCCCCATTTTTGTCGAAAATAGCCATGAACGACCATTTTCAATAATACCTAAGGCTAACACCTACGGATTTTTGACCAAGAAATGGTCTCCACCAGAAATCCAAGAATGTGATCTATGGCAAGGAAACATATGTGGGGTGAGGTGTATGAGCCTCTGGTCGACGATCAATGGCCACACAACCCTAATTTTTGTCGAAAATAGCCATGAACGACCATTTTCAAGGACACTGAAGGCTAACACCTACGGATTTTTGACCAAGAAATGGTCTCCACCATAAATCCAAGAATGTGATCTATGGCAAGGAAACATATGTGTAGTGAGGTGTATGAGCCTCTGGTCGAAGATCAATGGCCACACAACCCCCATTTTTGTCGAAAATAGCCATGAATGACTATTTTCAAAAATACCAAAGGCTAACACATTCGGATTTTTGCCCAAGAAATGGTCTCCACCAGAAATCCAAGAATGTGATCTATGGCAAGGAAACAAATGTGGGGTGAGGTGTACGAGCCTCTGGTCGATGATCAATGGCCACAGAACCCCCATTTTGCCGAAAATAGCCATGAACGACCATTTTCAATAATACCGAAGGCTAACACGTACGAGTTTTTGACCAAGAAATGGTCTCCACCAAAAATCCAAGAATGTGATCTATGGCAAGGAAACATATGTGGGGTGAGATTTATGAGCCTCTAGTCGATGATAAATGGCCACACAACCCCCATTTTTTTATGAAAATAGCCATGAGCAACCATTTTCAATAATATTAGAGGCTAAGACCTACGGATTTTTTACCAAGAAATGGTCTCCACCAGAAATCCAAGAATGTGATCTATGGCAAGGAAACATATGTGGGGTGAGGTGTATGAGCCTCTGGTCGATGATCAATGGCCACACAACCCCCATTTTTGTCGAAAATAGCCATGAATGACCATTTACAATAATACCGAAGGCTAACACCTACGGATTTTTGACCAAGAAATGGTCTCCACCAGAAATCCAAGAATGTGATCTATGGCAAGGAAACATATGTGGGGTGAGGTGTATGAGCCTCTGGTCGATGATCAATGGCCACACAACCCCCATTTTTGTCGAAAATAGCCATGAATGACCATTTTCAATAATATCGAAGACTAACACCTACGGATTTTTGACCAAGAAATGGTCTCCACCAGAAATCCAAGAATGTGATCTACGACAAGGAAACATATGTGGGGTGAGGTGTATGAGCCTCTGGTCGACGATCAATGGCCACACAACCCCCATTTTGCCGAAAATAGCCATGAATGACCATTTTCAATAATACCGAAGGCTAACACGTACGAGTTTTAACCAAGAAATGGTTTCCACCAGAAATCCAAGAATGTAATCTATGGCAAGGAAACATATGTGGGGTGAGGTTTATGAGCCTCTAGTCGATGATAAATGGCCACACAACCCCCATTTTTTATGAAAATAGCCATGAGCGACCTTGAAAATAGCCATGAGCGACCATTTTCAATAATATTAGAGGCTAAGACCAACGGATTTTTGACCAAGAAATGGTCTCCACCAGAAATCCAAGAATGTGATCTATGGCAAGGAAACATATGTGGGGTGAGGTGTATGAGCCTCTGGTCGATGATCAATGGCCACACAACCCCCATTTTTGTCGAAAATAGCCATGAATGACCATTTACAATAATACCGAAGGCTAACACCTACGAATTTTTGACCAAGAAATGGTCTCCACCAGAAATCCAAGAATGTGATCTATGGCAAGGAAACATATGTGGGGTGAGGTGTATGAGCCTCTGGTCGATAATCAATGGCCACACAACCCCCATTTTTGTCGAAAATAGCCATGAACGACCATTTTCAATAATATCGAAGGCCAACACCTATGGATTTTTGACCAAGAAATGGTCTCCACCAGAAATCCAAGAATGTGATCTACGACAAGGAAACATATGTGGGGTGAGGTGTATGAGCCTCTGGTCGACGATCAATGGCCACACAACCCCCATTTTGCCGAAAATAGCCATGAATGACCATTTTCAATAATACCGAAGGCTAACACGTACGAGTTTTTAACCAAGAAATGGTTTCCACCAGAAATCCAAGAATGTAATCTATGGCAAGGAAACATATGTGGGGTGAGGTTTATGAGCCTCTTGTCGATGATAAATGGCCACACAACCCCCATTTTTTATGAAAATAGCCATGAGCGACCTTGAAAATAGCCATGAGCGACCATTTTCAATAATACTAGAGGCTAACACCTACGGATTTTAGACCAAGAAATGGTCTCCACCAGAAATCCAAGAATGTGATCTATGGCAAGGAAACATATGTGGGGTGAGGTGTATGAGCGTCTGGTCGATGATCAATGGCCACACAACCCCCATTTTTGTCGAAAATAGCCATGAACGACCATTTTCAATAATACCGAAGGCTAACACCTACGGAATTTTGACCAAGAAATGGTCTCCACCAGAAATCCAAGAATGTGATCTATGGCAAGGAAACATATGTGGGGTGAGGTGTATGAGCCTCTGGTCGATGATCAATGGCCACACAACCCCCATTTTTGTCGAAAATAGCCATGAATGACCATTTACAATAATACCGAAGGCTAACACCTACGAATTTTTGACCAAGAAATGGTCTCCACCAGAAATCCAAGAATGTGATCTATGGCAAGGAAACATATGTGGGGTGAGGTGTATGAGCCTCTGGTCGATAATCAATGGCCACACAACCCCCATTTTTGTCGAAAATAGCCATGAACGACCATTTTCAATAATATCGAAGGCTAACACCTATGGATTTTTGACCAAGAAATGGTCTCCACCAGAAATCCAAGAATGTGATCTACGACAAGGAAACATATGTGGGGTGAGGTGTATGAGCCTCTGGTCGACGATCAATGGCCACACAACCCCCATTTTGCCGAAAATAGCCATGAATGACCATTTTCAATAATACCGAAGGCTAACACGTACGAGTTTTTAACCAAGAAATGGTTTCCACCAGAAATCCAAGAATGTAATCTATGGCAAGGAAACATATGTGGGGTGAGGTTTATGAGCCTCTTGTCGATGATAAATGGCCACACAACCCCCATTTTTTATGAAAATAGCCATGAGCGACCTTGAAAATAGCCATGAGCGACCATTTTCAATAATACTAGAGGCTAACACCTACGGATTTTAGACCAAGAAATGGTCTCCACCAGAAATCCAAGAATGTGATCTATGGCAAGGAAACATATGTGGGGTGAGGTGTATGAGCGTCTGGTCGATGATCAATGGCCACACAACCCCCATTTTTGTCGAAAATAGCCATGAACGACCATTTTCAATAATACCGAAGGCTAACACCTACGGAATTTTGACCAAGAAATGGTCTCCACCAGAAATCCAAGAATGTGATCTATGGCAAGGAAACATATGTGGGGTGAGGTGTATGAGCCTCTGGTCGACGATCAATGGCCACACAACCCACATTTTTTATGAAAATAGCCATGAGCGACCTTGAAAATAGCCATGAGCGACAATTTTCAATAATACTAGAGGCTAACACCTACGGATTTTAGACCAAGAAATGGTCTCCACCAGAAATCCAAGAATGTGATCTATGGCAAGGAAACATATGTGGGGTGAGGTGTATGAGCGTCTGGTCGATGATCAATGGCCACACAACCCCCATTTTTGTCGAAAATAGCCATGAACGACCATTTTCAATAATACCGAAGGCTAACACCTACGGATTTTTGACCAAGAAATGGTCTCCACCAGAAATCCAAGAATGTGATCTATGGCAAGGAAACATATGTGGGGTGAGGTGTATGAGCCTCTGGTCGATGATCAATGGCCACACAACCCCCATTTTTGTCGAAAATAGCCATGAACGACCATTTTCAATAATATCGAAGGCTAACACCTACGGATTTTTGACCAAGAAATATGGTCTCCACCAGAAATCCAAGAATGTGATCTATGACTAGGAAACATATGTGGGGTGAGGTGTATGAGCCTCTGGTCGACGATCAATGGCCACACAACCCCCATTTTGCCGAAAATAGCCATGAATGACCATTTTCAATAATATCGAAGGCTAACACCTACGGATTTTTGACCAAGAAATGGTCACCACCAGAAATCCAAGAATGTGATCTACGACAAGGAAACATATGTGGGGTGAGGTGTATGAGCCTCTGGTCGACGATCAATGGCCACACAACCCCCATTTTGTCGAAAATAGCCATGAATGACCATTTTCAATAATACCGAAGGCTAACACGTACGAGTTTTTAACCAAGAAATGGTTTCCACCAGAAATCCAAGAATGTAATCTATGGCAAGGAAACATATGTGGGGTGAGGTTTATGAGCCTCTAGTCGATGATAAATGGCCACACAACCCCCATTTTTTATGAAAATAGCCATGAGCGACCTTGAAAATAGCCATGAGCGACCATTTTCAATAATACTAGAGGCTAACACCTACGGATTTTAGACCAAGAAATGGTCTCCACCAGAAATCCAAGAATGTGATCTATGGCAAGGAAACATATGTGGGGTGAGGTGTATGAGCGTCTGGTCAATGATCAATGGCCACACAACCCCCATTTTTGTCGAAAATAGCCATGAACGACCATTTTCAATAATACCGAAGGCTAACACCTACGGATTTTTGACCAAGAAATGGTCTCCACCAGAAATCCAAGAATGTGATCTATGGCAAGGAAACATATGTGGGGTGAGGTGTATGAGCCTCTGGTCGATGATCAATGGCCACACAACCTCCATTTTTGTCGAAAATAGCCATGAACGACCATTTTCAATAATATCGAAGGCTAACACCTACTGATTTTTGACCAAGAAATGGTCTCCACCAGAAATCCTAGAATGTGATCTACGACAAGGAAACATATGTGGGGTGAGGTGTATGAGCCTCTGGTCGACGATCAATGGCCACACAACCCCCATTTTGCCGAAAATAGCCATGAATGACCATTTTCAATAATATCGAAGGCTAACACCTACGGATTTTTGACCAAGAAATGGTCTCCACCAGAAATCCAAGAATGTGATCTACGACAAGGAAACATATGTGGGGTGAGGTGTATGAGCCTCTTGTCGACGATCAATGGCCACACAACCCCCATTTTGCCGAAAATAGCCATGAATGACCATTTTCAATAATACCGAAGGCTAACACGTACGAGTTTTTAACCAAGAAATGGTTTCCACCAGAAATCGAAGAATGTAATCTATGGCAATGAAACATATGTGGGGTGAGGTTTATGAGCCTCTAGTCGATGATAAATGGCCACACAACCCCCATTTTTTATGAAAATAGCCATGAGCGACCTTGAAAATAGCCATGAGCGACCATTTTCAATAATACTAGAGGCTAACACCTACGGATTTTAGACCAAGAAATGGTCTCCACCAGAAATCCAAGAATGTGATCTATGGCAAGGAAACATATGTGGGGTGAGGTGTATGAGCGTCTGGTCGATGATCAATGGCCACACAACCCCCATTTTTGTCGAAAATAGCCATGAACGACCATTTTCAATAATACCGAAGGCTAACACCTACGGATTTTTTTACCAAGAAATGGTCTCCACCAGAAATCCAAGAATGTGATCTATGGCAAGGAAACATATGTGGGGTGAGGTGTATGAGCCTCTAGTCGATGATCAATGGCCACACAACCCCCATTTTTGTCGAAAATAGCCATGAATGACCATTTTCAAAAATACCAAAGGCTAACACGTACGGATTTTTAACCAAGAAATGGTCTCCACCAGAAATCCAAGAATGTGATCTATGGCAAGGAAACATATGTGGGGTGAGGTGTACGAGCCTCCGGTCGATGATCAATGGCCACACAACCCCCATTTTGCCGAAAATAGCCATGAATGACCATTTTCAATAATACCGAAGGCTAACACGTACGAGTTTTTAACCAAGAAATGGTCCCCACCAGAAATCCAAGAATGTGATCTATGGCAAGGAAACATATGTGGGGTGAGGTGTATGAGCGTCTGGTCGATGATCAATGGCCACACAACCCCCATTTTTGTCGAAAATAGCCATGAACGACCATTTTCAATAATACCGAAGGCTAACACCTACGGATTTTTGACCAAGAAATGGTCTCCACCAGAAATCCAAGAATGTGATCTATGGCAAGGAAACATATGTGGGGTGAGGTGTATGAGCCTCTGGTCGACGATCAATGGCCACACAACCCTAATTTTTGTCGAAAATAGCCATGAACGACCATTTTCAATGACATTGAAGGCTAACACCTACGGATTTTTGACCAAGAAATGGTCTCCACCATAAATCCAAGAATGTGATCTATGGCAAGGAAACATATGTGTAGTGAGGTGTATGAGCCTCTGGTCGATGATCAATGGCCACACAACCCCCATTTTTGTCGAAAATAGCCATGAATGACCATTTACAATAATACCGAAGGCTAACACCTACGGATTTTTGACCAAGAAATGGTCTCCACCAGAAATCCAAGAATATGATCTATGGCAAGGAAACATATGTGGGGTCAGGTGTATGAGCCTCTGGTCGACGATCAATGGCCACACAACCCCCATTTTGCCGAAAATAGCCATGAATGACCATTTTCAATAATACCGAAGGCTAACACGTACGAGTTTTTAACCAAGAAATGGTCTCCACCAGAAATCCAAGAATGTAATCTATGGCAAGGAAACATATGTGGGGTGAGGTTTATGAGCCTCTAGTCGATGATAAATGGCCACACAAGCTCCATTTTTTATGAAAATAGCCATGAGCGACCTTGAAAATAGCCATGAGCGACCATTTTCAATAATACTAGAGGCTAACACCTACGGATTTTAGACCAAGAAATGGTCTCCACCAGAAATCCAAGAATGTGATCTATGGCAAGGAAACATATGTGGGGTGAGGTGTATGAGCGTCTGGTCGATGATCAATGGCCACACAACCCCCATTTTTGTCGAAAATAGCCATGAAGGACCATTTTCAATAATACCGAAGGCTAACACCTACGGATTTTTGACCAAGAAAAGGTCTCCACCTGAAATCCAAGAATGTGATCTATGGCAAGGAAACATATGTGGGGTGAGGTGTATGAGCCTCTAGTCAATGATCAATGGCCACACAACCCCCATTTTTGTCGAAAATAGCCATGAATGATCATTTTCAAAAATACCAAAGGCTAACACGTACGGATTTTTGACCAAGAAATGGTCTCCACCAGAAATCGAATAATGTGATCTATGGCAAGGAAACATATGTGGGGTGAGGTGTACGAGCCTCTGGTCGATGATCAATGGCCACACAACCCCCATTTTGCCAAAAATAGCCATGAATGACCATTTTCAATAATACCGAAGGCTAACACGTACGAGTTTTTAACCAAGAAATGGTTTCCACCAGAAATTCAAGAATGTAATCTATGGCAAGGAAACATATGTGGGGTGAGGTTTATGAGCCTCTAGTCGATGATAAATGGCCACACAACCCCCATTTTTTATGAAAATAGCCATGAGCGACCTTGAAAATAGCCATGAGCGACCATTTTCAATAATACTAGAGGCTAACACCTACGGATTTTAGACCAAGAAATGGTCTCCACCAGAAATCCAAGAATGTGATCTATGGCAAGGAAACATATGTGGGGTGAGGTGTATGAGCGTCTGGTCGATGATCAATGGCCACACAACCCCCATTTTTGTCGAAAATAGCCATGAACGACCATTTTCAATAATACCGAAGGCTAACACCTACGGATTTTTGACCAAGAAATGGTCTCCTCCAGAAATTCAAGAATGTGATCTATGGCAAGGAAACATATGTGGGGTGAGGTGTATGAGCCTCTAGTCGATGATCAATGGCCACACAACCCCCATTTTTGTCGAAAATAGCCATGAATGACCATTTTCAAAAATACCAAAGGCTAACACGTATGGATTTTTGACCAAGAAATGGTCTCCACCAGGAATCCAAGAATGTGATCTACGACAAGGAAACATATGTGGGGTGAGGTGTATGAGCTTCTGGTCGACGATCAATGGCCACACAACCCCCATTTTGCCGAAAATAGCCATGAATGACCATTTTCAATAATATCGAAGGCTAACACCTACGGATTTTTGACCAAGAAATGGTCTCCACCAGAAATCCAAGAATGTGATCTACGACAAGGAAACATATGTGGGGTGAGGTGTATGAGCCTCTGGTCGACGATCAATGGCCACACAACCCCCATTTTGTCGAAAATAGCCATGAATGACCATTTTCAATAATACCGAAGGCTAACACGTACGAGTTTTTAACCAAGAAATGGTTTCCACCAGAAATCCAAGAATGTAATCTATGGCAAGGAAACATATGTGGGGTGAGGTTTATGAGCCTCTAGTCGATGATAAATGGCCACACAACCCCCATTTTTTATGAAAATAGCCATGAGCGACCTTGAAAATAGCCATGAGCGACCATTTTCAATAATACTAGAGGCTAACACCTACGGATTTTAGACCAAGAAATGGTCTCCACCAGAAATCCAAGAATGTGATCTATGGCAAGGAAACATATGTGGGGTGAGGTGTATGAGCGTCTGGTCGATGATCAATGGCCACACAACCCCCATTTTTGTCGAAAATAGCCATGAACGACCATTTTCAATAATACCGAAGGCTAACACCTACGGATTTTTGACCAAGAAATGGTCTCCACCAGAAATCCAAGAATGTGATCTATGGCAAGGAAACATATGTGGGGTGAGGTGTATGAGCCTCTGGTCGATGATCAATGGCCACACAACCTCCATTTTTGTCGAAAATAGCCATGAACGACCATTTTCAATAATATCGAAGGCTAACACCTACGGATTTTTGACCAAGAAATGGTCTCCACCAGAAATCCAAGAATTTGATCTACGACAAGGAAACATATGTGGGGTGAGGTGTATGAGCCTCTGGTCGACGATCAATGGCCACACAACCCCCATTTTGCCGAAAATAGCCATGAATGACCATTTTCAATAATATCGAAGGCTAACACCTACGGATTTTTGACCAAGAAATGGTCTCCACCAGAAATCCAAGAATGTGATCTACGACAAGGAAACATATGTGGGGTGAGGTGTATGAGCCTCTGGTCGACGATCAATGGCCACACAACCCCCATTTTGCCGAAAATAGCCATGAATGACCATTTTCAATAATACCGAAGGCTAACACGTACGAGTTTTTAACCAAGAAATGGTTTCCACTAGAAATCCAAGAATGTAATCTATGGCAATGAAACATATGTGGGGTGAGGTTTATGAGCCTCTAATCGATGATAAATGGCCACACAACCCCCATTTTTTATGAAAATAGCCATGAGCGACCTTGAAAATAGCCATGAGCGACCATTTTCAATAATACTAGAGGCTAACACCTACGGATTTTAGACCAAGAAATGGTCTCCACCAGAAATCCAAGAATGTGATCTATGGCAAGGAAACATATGTGGGGTGAGGTGTATGAGCGTCTGGTCGATGATCAATGGCCACACAACCCCCATTTTTGTCGAAAATAGCCATGAACGACCATTTTCAATAATACCGAAGGCTAACACCTACGGATTTTTTACCAAGAAATGGTCTCCACCAGAAATCCAAGAATGTGATCTATGGCAAGGAAACATATGTGGGGTGAGGTGTATGAGCCTCTAGTCGATGATCAATGGCCACACAACCCCCATTTTTGTCGAAAATAGCCATGAATGACCATTTTCAAAAATACCAAACGCTAACACGTACGGATTTTTAACCAAGAAATGGTCTCCGCCAGAAATCCAAGAATGTGATCTATGGCAAGGAAACATATGTGGGGTGAGGTGTACGAGCCTCTGGTCGATGATCAATGGCCACACAACCCCCATTTTGCCGAAAATAGCCATGAATGACCATTTTCAATAATACCGAAGGCTAACACGTACGAGTTTTTAACCAAGAAATGGTCTCCACTAGAAATCCAAGAATGTGATCTATGGCAAGGAAACATATGTGGGGTGAGGTGTATGAGCGTCTGGTCGATGATCAATGGCCACACAACCCCCATTTTTGTCGAAAAATAGCCATGAACGACCATTTTCAATAATACCGAAGGCTAACACCTACGGATTTTTGACCAAGAAATGGTCTCCACCAGAAATCCAAGAATTTGATCTATGGCAAGGAAACATATGTGGGGTGAGGTGTATGAGCCTCTGGTCGACGATCAATGGCCACACAACCCTAATTTTTGTCGAAAATAGCCATGAACGACCATTTTCAATGACACTGAAGGCTAACACCTACGGATTTTTGACCAAGAAATGGTCTCCACCATAAATCCAAGAATGTGATCTATGGAAAGGAAACATATGTGTAGTGAGGTGTATGAGCCTCTGGTCGATGATCAATGGCCACACAACCCCCATTTTTGTCGAAAATAGCCATGAATGACCATTTACAATAATACCGAAGGCTAACACCTACGGATTTTTGACCAAGAAATGGTCTCCACCAGAAATCCAAGAATGTGATCTATGGCAAGGAAACATATGTGGGGTGAGGTGTATGAGCCTCTGGTCGACGATCAATGGCCACACAACCCCCATTTTGCCGAAAATAGCGATGAATGACCATTTTCAATAATACCGAAGGCTAACACGTACGAGTTTTTAACCAAGAAATGGTCTCCACCAGAAATCCAAGAATGTAATCTATGGCAAGGAAACATATGTGGGGTGAGGTTTATGAGCCTCTAGTCGATGATAAATGGCCACACAACCACCATTTTTTATGAAAATAGCCATGAGCGACCTTGAGAATAGCCATGAGCGACCATTTTCAATAATACTAGAGGCTAACACCTACGGATTTTAGACCAAGAAATGGTCTCCACCAGAAATCCAAGAATGTGATCTATGGCAAGGAAATATATGTGGGGTGAGGTGTATGAGCATCTGGTCGATGATCAATGGCCACACAACCCCCATTTTTGTCGAAAATAGCCATGAATGACCATTTTCAATAATACCGAAGGCTAACACCTACGGATTTTTGACCAAGAAATGGTCTCCACCAGAAATCCAAGAATGTGATCTATGGCAACGAAACATATGTGGGGTGAGGTGTATGAGCCTCTAGTCGATGATCAATGGCCACACAACCCCCATTTTTGTCGAAAATAGCCATGAATGACCATTTTCAAAAATACCAAAGGCTAACACGTACGGATTTTTGACCAAGAAATGGTCTCCACCAGAAATCCAAGAATGTGATCTATGGCAAGGAAACATATGTGGGGTGAGGTGTACGAGCCTCTGGTCGATGATCAATGGCCACACAACCCCCATTTTGCCGAAAATAGCCATGAATGACCATTTTCAATAATAGCGAAGGCTAACACGTACGAGTTTTTAACCAAGAAATGGTTTCCACCAGAAATCCAAGAATGTAATCTATGGCAAGGAAACATATGTGGGGTGAGGTTTATGAGCCTCTGGTCGATGATGAATGGCCACACAACCCCCATTTTGCCGAAAATAGCCATGAACGACCATTTTCAATAATACCGAAGGCTAACACGTACGAGTTTTTAACCAAGAAATGGTCTCCACCAGAAATCCAAGAATGTGATCTATGGCAAGGAAACATATGTGGGGTGAGGTGTACGAGCCTCTAGTCGATGATCAATGGCCACACAACCACCATTTTGCCGAAAATAGCCATGAACGATCATTTTCAATAATACCGAAGGCTAACACGTACGAGTTTTTAACCAAGAAATGGTCTCCACCAGAAATCCAAGAATGTGATCTATGGCAAGGAAACATATGTGGGGTGAGGTGTATGAGCATCTGGTCGATGATCAATGGCCACACAACCCCCATTTTTGTCGAAAATAGCCATGAATGACCATTTACAATAATACCGAAGGCTAACACCTACGGATTTTTGACCAAGAAATGGTCTCCACCAGAAATCCAAGAATGTGATCTATGGCAAGTAACCATATGTGGGGTGAGGTGTATGAGCCTCTGGTCGATGATCAAAGGCCACACCATTGATCATCGACCAGACGCTCATACACCTCACCCCACATATGTTTCCTTGCCATAGATCACATTCTTGGATTTCTAGTGGAGACCATTTCTTGGTCTAAAATCCATAGGTCTTAGCCTCTAGTATTATTGAAAATGGTCGCTCATGGCTATTTTCATAAAAAATGGGGGTTGTGTGGCCATTGATCATCGACCAGAGGCTCGTACACCTCACCCCACATATGTTTCCTTGCCATAGATCACATTCTTGGATTTCTGGTGGAAACCATTTCTTGGTTAAAAACTCGTACGTGTTAGCCTTCGTAATTATTGAAAATGGTCATTCATGGCTATTTTCGGCAAAATGGGGGTTGTGTGGCCATTGATCATCGATCAGAGGCTCATACACCTCACCCCACATATGTTTCCTTGCCATAGATCACATTCTTGGATTTCTGGTGGAGACCATTTCTTGGTCAAAAATCAGTAGGTCTTAGCCTCTAGTATTATTGAAAATGGTCGCTCATGGCTATTTTCATAAAAAAATGGGGGTTGTGTGGCCATTTATCATCGACTAGAGGCTCATAAATCTCACCCCACATATGTTTCCTTGCCATAGATCACATTCTTGGATTTTTGGTGGAGACCATTTCTTGGTCAAAAACTCGTACGTGTTAGCCTTCGGTATTATTGAAAATGGTCGTTCATGGCTATTTTCGACAAAAATGGGGGTTGTGTGGCCATTGATCATCGACCAGAGGCTCATACACCTCACCCCATATATGTTTCCTTGCCATAGATCACATTCTTGGATTTCTGGTGGAGACCATTTCTTGGCCTAAAATTCGTAGGTGTTAGCCTTCGGTATTATTGAAAATGGTCGCTCATGGCTATTTTCGACAAAAATGGGGGTTGTGTGGCCATTGATCATCGACCAGAGGCTCATACACCTCACCCCACATATGTTTCCTTGCCATAGATTACATTCTTGGATTTCTGGTGGAAACCATTTCTTGGTTAAAACCTCGTACGTGTTAGCCTTCGGTATTATTGAAAATGGTCGTTCATGGCTATTTTCGACAAAAATGGGGGTTGTGTGGCCATTGATCATCGACCAGACGCTCATACACCTCACCCCACATATGTTTCCTTGCCATAGATCACATTCTTGGATTTCTGGTGGAGACCATTTCTTGGTCTAAAATCCGTAGGTGTTAGCCTCTAGTATTATTGAAAATGGTCGCTCATGGCTATTTTCAAGGTCGCTCATGGCTATTTTCATAAAAAAATGGGGGTTGTGTGGCCATTTATCATCGACTAGAGGCTCATAAACCTCACCCCACATATGTTTCCTTGCCATAGATTACATTCTTGGATTTCTGGTGGAAACCATTTCTTGGTTAAAAACTCGTACGTGTTAGCCTTCGGTATTATTGAAAATGGTCATTCATGGCTATTTTCGGCAAAATGGGGGTTGTGTGGCCATTGATCGTCGACCAGAGGCTCATACACCTCACCCCACATATGTTTCCTTGTCGTAGATCACATTCTTGGATTTCTGGTGGAGACCATTTCTTGGTCAAAAATCCGTAGGTGTTAGCCTTCGATATTATTGAAAATGGTCATTCATGGCTATTTTCGGCAAAATGGGGGTTGTGTGGCCATTGATCGTCGACCAGAGGCTCATACACCTCACCCCACATATGTTTCCTTGTCGTAGATCACATTCTTGGATTTCTGGTGGAGACCATTTCTTGGTCAAAAATCCGTAGGTGTTAGCCTTCAGTGTCATTGAAAATGGTCGTTCATGGCTATTTTCGACAAAAATTAGGGTTGTGTGGCCATTGATCGTCGACCAGAGGCTCATACACCTCACCCCACATATGTTTCCTTGCCATAGATCACATTCTTGGATTTCTGGTGGAGACCATTTCTTGGTCAAAAATCTGTAGGTGTTAGCCTTCAGTATTATTGAAAATGGTCGTTCATGGCTATTTTCGACAAAAATGGGGGTTGTGTGGCCATTGATCATCGACCAGACGATCATACACCTCACCCCACATATGTTTCCTTGCCATAGATCACATTCTTGGATTTCTGGTGGAGACCATTTCTTGGTCTAAAATCCGTAGGTGTTAGCCTCTTGTAATATTGAAAATGGTCGCTCATGGCTATTTTCAAGGTCGCTCATGGCTATTTTCATAAAAAATGGGGGTTGTGTGGCCATTTATCATCGACTAGAGGCTCATAAACCTCACCCCACATATGTTTCCTTGCCATAGATCACATTCTTGGATTTCTGGTGGAGACCATTTCTTGGTTAAAAACTCGTACGTGTTAGCCTTCGGTATTATTGAAAATGGTCGTTCATGGCTATTTTCGGCAAAATGGGGGTTGTGTGGCCATTGATCATCGACCAGAGGCTCGTACACCTCACCCCACATATGTTTCCTTGCCATAGATCACATTCTTGGATTTCTGGTGGAGACCATTTCTTGGTCAAAAATCCGTAGGTGTTAGCCTTCGGTATTATTGAAAATGGTCATTCATGGCTATTTTCGACAAAAATGGGGGTTGTGTGGCCATTGATCATCAACCAAAGGCTCGTACACCTCACTACACATATGTTTCCTTGCCATAGATCACATTCTTGGATTTTTGGTGGAGACCATTTCTTGATCAAAAACTCGTACGTGTTAGCCTTCGGTATTATTGAAAATGGTCGTTCATGGCTATTTTCGGCAAAATGGGGGTACTGTGGCCATTGATCATCGACCAGAGGCTCGTACACCTCACCCCACATATGTTTCCTTGCCATAGATCACATTCTTGGATTTCTGGTGGAGACCATTTCTTGGTCAAAAATCCGTAGGTGTTAGCCTTCGGTATTATTGAAAATGGTCATTCATGGCTATTTTCGACAAAAATGGGGGTTGTGTGGCCATTGATCATCGACCAGAGGCTCGTACACCTCACTACACATATGTTTCCTTGCCATAGATCACATTCTTGGATTTTTGGTGGAGACCATTTCTTGGTCAAAAACTCGTACGTGTTAGCCTTCGGTATTATTGAAAATGGTCGTTCATGGCTATTTTCGACAAAAATGGGGGTTGTGTGGCCATTGATCATCGACCAGAGGCTCATACACCTCACCCCACATATGTTTCCTTGCCATAGATCACATTCTTGGATTTCTGGTGGAGACCATTTCTTGGTCAAAAATCCGTAGGTGTTAGCCTTCGGTATTATTGTAAATGGTCATTCATGGCTATTTTCGACAAAAATGGGGGTTGTGTGGCCATTGATCATCGACCAGAGGCTCATACACCTCACCCCACATATGTTTCCTTGCCATAGATCACATTCTTGGATTTCTGGTGGAGACCATTTCTTGGTCAAAAATCCGTACGTGTTAGCCTTTGGTATTTTTGAAAATGGTCATTCATGGCTATTTTCGACAAAAATGGGGGTTGTGTGGCCATTGATCGTCGACCAGAGGCTCATACACCTCACCCCACATATGTTTCCTTGTCGTAGATCACATTGTTGGATTTCTGGTGGAGACCATTTCTTGGTCAAAAATCCGTAGGTGTTAGCCTTCGATATTATTGAAAATGGTCGTTCATGGCTATTTTCGACAAAAATGGGGGTTGTGTGGCCATTGATCATCGACCAGACGCTCATACACCTCACCCCACATATGTTTCCTTGCCATAGATCACATTCTTGGATTTATGGTGGAGACCATTTCTTGGTCAAAAATTCGTAGGTGTTAGCCTTCAGTGTCATTGAAAATGTTCGTTCATGGCTATTTTCGACAAAAATTAGGGTTGTGTGGCCATTGATCGTCGACCAGAGGCTCATACACCTCACCCCACATATGTTTCCTTGCCATAGATCACATTCTTGGATTTCTGGTGGAGACCATTTCTTGGTCAAAAATCCGTAGGTGTTAGCCTTCGGTATTATTGAAAATGGTCATTCATGGCTATTTTCGGCAAAATGGGGGTTGTGTGGCCATTTATCATCGACTAGAGGCTCATAAATCTCACCCCACATATGTTTCCTTGCCATAGATCAAATTCTTGGATTTTTGGTGGAGACCATTTCTTGGTCAAAAACTCGTACGTGTTAGCCTTCGGTATTATTGAAAATGGTCGTTCATGGCTATTTTCGGCAAAATGGGGGTTGTGTGGCCATTGATCGTCGACCAGAGGCTCATACACCTCACCCCACATGTGTTTCCTTGTCGTAGATCACATTCTTGGATTTCTGGTCGAGACCATTTCTTGGCCTAAAATCCGTAGGTGTTAGCCTCTAGTATTATTGAAAATGGTCGCTCATGGCTATTTTCAAGGTCGCTCATGGCTATTTTCATAAAAAATGGGGGTTGTGTGGCCATTTATCATCGACTAGAGGCTCATAAACCTCACCCCACATATGTTTCCTTGCCATAGATCACATTCTTGGATTTCTGGTGGAGACCATTTCTTGGTTAAATACTCGTACGTGTTAGCCTTCGGTATTATTGAAAATGGTCGTTCATGGCTATTTTCGGCAAAATGGGGGTTGTGTGGCCATTGATCATCGACCAGAGGCTCGTACACCTCACCCCACATATGTTTCCTTGCCATAGATCACATTCTTGGATTTCTGGTGGAGACCATTTCTTGGTCAAAAATCCGTAGGTGTTAGCCTTCAGTGTCATTGAAAATGGTCGTTCATGGCTATTTTCGACAAAAATGGGGGTTGTGTGGCCATTGATGATCGACCAGAGGCTCGTACACCTCACCCCACATATGTTTCCTTGCCATAGATCACATTCTTGGATTTCTGGTGGAGACCATTTCTTGGTCAAAAATCCGTAGGTGTTAGCCTACGGTATTATTGTAAATGGTCATTCATGGCTATTTTCGACAAAAATGGGGGTTGTGTGGCCATTGATCTTCGACCAGAGGCTCATACACCTCACTACACATATGTTTCCTTGCCATAGATCACATTCTTGGATTTATGGTGGAGACCATTTCTTGGTCAAAAATCCGTAGGTGTTAGCCTTCAGTGTCATTGAAAATGGTCGTTCATGGCTATTTTCGACAAAAATTAGGGTTGTGTGGCCATTGATCGTCGACTAGAGGCTCATACACCTCACCCCACATATGTTTCCTTGCCATAGATCACATTCTTGGATTTCTGGTGGAGACCATTTCTTGGGCAAAAATCTGTAGGTGTTAGCCTTTGGTATTTTTGAAAATGGTCATTCATGGCTATTTTCGACAAAAATGGGGGTTGTGTGGCCATTGATCTTCGACCAGAGGCTCATAAACCTCACCCCACATATGTTTCCTTGCCATAGATTACATTCTTGGATTTATGGTGGAGACCATTTCTTGGTCAAAAATCCGTAGGTGTTAGCCTTCAGTGTCATTGAAAATGGTCGTTCATGGCTATTTTCGACAAAAATTAGGGTTGTGTGGCCATTGATCGTCGACCAGAGGCTCATACACCTCACCCCACATATGTTTCCTTGCCATAGATTACATTCTTGGATTTCTGGTGGAAACCATTTCTTGGTTAAAAACTCGTACGTGTTAGCCTTCGGTATTATTGAAAATGGTCGTTCATGGCTATTTTCGACAAAAATTAGGGTTGTGTGGCCATTGATCGTCGACCAGAGGCTCATACACCTCACCCCACATATGTTTCCTTGCCATAGATCACATTCTTGGATTTCTGGTGGAGACCATTTCTTGGTCAAAAATCCGTAGGTGTTAGCCTTCGATATTATTGAAAATGGTCGTTCATGGCTATTTTCGACAAAAATGGGGGTTGTGTGGCCATTGATCATCGACCAGAGGCTCATACACCTCACCCCACATATGTTTCCTTGCCATAGATCACATTCTTGGATTTCTGGTGGAGACCATTTCTTGGTCAAAAATCCGTAGGTGTTAGCCTTTGGTATTATTGAAAATGGTCGTTCATGGCTATTTTCCACAAAAATGGGGGTTGTGTGGCCATTCATCATCGACCAGAGGCTCATAAACCTCACCCCACATATGTTTCCTTGCCATAGATTACATTCTTGGATTTCTGGTGGAAACCATTTCTTGGTTAAAAACTCGTACGTGTTAGCCTTCGGTATTATTGAAAATGGTCATTCATGGCTATTTTCGGCAAAATGGGGGTTGTGTGGCCATTGATCATCGACCAGAGGCTCGTACACCTCACCCCACATATGTTTCCTTGCCATAGATCACATTCTTGGATTTCTGGTGGAGACCATTTCTTGGTCAAAAATCTGTACGTGTTAGCCTTTGGTATTTTTGAAAATGGTCATTCATGGCTATTTTTGACAAAAATGGGGGTTGTGTGGCCATTGATCATCGACTAGAGGCTCATACACATCACCCCACATATGTTTCCTTGCCATAGATCACATTCTTGGATTTCTGGTGGAGACCATTTCTTGGTAAAAAATCCGTAGGTGTTAGCCTTCGGTATTATTGAAAATGGTCATTCATGGCTATTTTCGACAAAAATGGGGGTTGTGTGGCCATTGATCATCGACCAGATGCTCATACACCTCACCCCACATATGTTTCCTTGCCATAGATCACATTCTTGGATTTCTGGTGGAGACCATTTCTTGGTCTAAAATCCGTAGGTGTTAGCCTCTAGTATTATTGAAAATGGTCGCTCATGGCTATTCTCAAGGTCGCTCATGGCTATTTTCATAAAAAATGGGGGTTGTGTGGCCATTTATCATCGACTAGAGGCTCATAAACCTCACCCCACATATGTTTCCTTGCCATAGATTACATTCTTGGATTTCTGGTGGAGACCATTTATTGGTTAAAAACTCGTACGTGTTAGCCTTCGGTATTATTGAAAATGGTCATTCATGGCTATTTTCGGCAAAATGGGGGTTGTGTGGCCATTGATCGTCGACCAGAGGCTCATACACCTCACCCCACATATGTTTCCTTGCCATAGATCACATTCTTGGATTTCTGGTGGAGACCATTTCTTGGTCAAAAATCCGTAGGTGTTAGCCTTCGGTATTATTGTAAATGGTCATTCATGGCTATTTTCGACAAAAATGGGGGTTGTGTGGCCATTGATCATCGACCAGAGGCTCATACACCTCACTACACATATGTTTCCTTGCCATAGATCACATTCTTGGATTTATGGTGGAGACCATTTCTTGGTCAAAAATCCGTAGGTGTTAGCCTTCAGTGTCATTGAAAATGGTCGTTCATGGCTATTTTCGACAAAAATTAGGGTTGTGTGGCCATTTATCATCGACTAGAGGCTCATAAACCTCACCCCACATATGTTTCCTTGTCATAGATTACATTCTTGGATTTCTGGTGGAAACCATTTCATGGTTAAAAACTCGTACGTGTTAGCCTTCGGTATTATTGAAAATGGTCATTCATGGCTATTTTCGGCAAAATGGGGGTTGTGTGGCCATTGATCATCGACCAGAGGCTCATACACCTCACCCCACATATGTTTCCTTGTCGTAGATCACATTCTTGGATTTCTGGTGGAGACCATTTCTTGGTCTAAAATCCGTAGGTGTTAGCCTCTAGTATTATTGAAAATGGTCGCTCATGGCTATTTTCAAGGTCGCTCATGGCTATTTTCATAAAAAATGGGGGTTGTGTGGCCATTGATCGTCGACCAGAGGCTCATACACCTCACCCCACATATGTTTCCTTGTCGTAGATCACATTCTTGGATTTCTGGTGGAGACCATTTCTTGGTCAAAAATCCGTAGGTGTTAGCCTTCGATATTATTGAAAATGGTCATTCATGGCTATTTTCGGCAAAATGGGTGTTGTGTGGCCATTGATCATCGACCAGACGCTCATACACCTCACCCCACATATGTTTCCTTGTCGTAGATCACATTCTTGGATTTCTGGTAGAGACCATTTCTTGGTCAAAAATCCGTAGGTGTTAGCCTTCGATATTATTGAAAATGGTCGTTCATGGCTATTTTCGACAAAAATGGAGGTTGTGTGGCCATTGATCATCGACCAGAGGCTCATACACCTCACCCCACATATGTTTCCTTGCCATAGATCACATTCTTGGATTTCTGGTGGAGACCATTTCTTGGTCAAAAATCCGTAGGTGTTAGCCTTCGGTATTATTGAAAATGGTCGTTCATGGCTATTTTCGACAAAAATGGGGGTTGTGTGGCCATTGATCATCGACCAGACGCTCATACACCTCACCCCACATATGTTTCCTTGCCATAGATCACATTCTTGGATTTCTGGTGGAGACCATTTCTTGGTCTAAAATCCGTAGGTGTTAGCCTCTAGTATTATTGAAAATGGTCGCTCATGGCTATTTTCAAGGTCGCTCATGGCTATTTTCATAAAAAATGGGGGTTGTGTGGCCATTTATCATCGACTAGAGGCTCATAAACCTCACCCCACATATGTTTCCTTGCCATAGATTACATTCTTGGATTTCTGGTGGAAACCATTTCATGGTTAAAAACTCGTACGTGTTAGCCTTCGGTATTATTGAAAATGGTCATTCATGGCTATTTTCGGCAAAATGGGGGTTGTGTGGCCATTGATCGTCGACCAGAGGCTCATACACCTCACCCCACATATGTTTCCTTGTCGTAGATCACATTCTTGGATTTCTGGTGGAGACCATTTCTTGGTCAAAAATCCGTAGGTGTTAGCCTTCGATATTATTGAAAATTGTCATTCATGGCTATTTTCGGCAAAATGGGGGTTGTGTGGCCATTGATCGTCGACCAGAGGCTCATACACCTCACCCCACATATGTTTCCTTGTCGTAGATCACATTCTTGGATTTCTGGTGGAGACCATTTCTTGGTCAAAAATCCGTAGGTGTTAGCCTTTGGTATTTTTGAAAATGGTCGTTCATGGCTATTTTCGACAAAAATGGGGGTTGTGTGGCCATTGATCATCGACCAGAGGCTCATACACCTCACCCCACATATGTTTCCTTGCCATAGATCACATTCTTGGATTTCTGGTGGAGACCATTTCTTGGTAAAAAATCCGTAGGTGTTAGCCTTCGGTATTATTGAAAATGGTCGTTCATTGCTATTTTCGACAAAAATGGGGGTTGTGTGGCCATTGATCATCGACCAGACGCTCATACACCTCACCCCACATATGTTTCCTTGCCATAGATCACATTCTTGGATTTCTGGTGGAGACCATTTCTTGGTCTAAAATCCGTAGGTGTTAGCCTCTAGTATTATTGAAAATGGTCGCTCATGGCTATTTTCAAGGTCGCTCATGGCTATTTTCATAAAAAATGGGGGTTGTGTGGCCATTTATCATCGACTAGAGGCTCATAAACCTCACCCCACATATGTTTCATTGCCATAGATTACATTCTTGGATTTCTAGTGGAAACCATTTCTTGGTTAAAAACTCGTACGTGTTAGCCTTCGGTATTATTGAAAATGGTCATTCATGGCTATTTTCGGCAAAATGGGGGTTGTGTGGCCATTGATCGTCGACCAGAGGCTCATACACCTCACCCCACATATGTTTCCTTGTCGTAGATCACATTCTTGGATTTCTGGTGGAGACCATTTCTTGGTCAAAAATCCGTAGGTGTTAGCCTTCGATATTATTGAAAATGGTCATTCATGGCTATTTTCGGCAAAATGGGTGTTGTGTGGCCATTGATCGTCGACCAGAGGCTCATACACCTCACCCCACATATGTTTCCTTGTCGTAGATCACATTCTTGGATTTCTGGTAGAGACCATTTCTTGGTCAAAAATCCGTAGGTGTTAGCCTTCGATATTATTGAAAATGGTCGTTCATGGCTATTTTCGACAAAAATGGAGGTTGTGTGGCCATTGATCATCGACCAGAGGCTCATACACCTCACCCCACATATGTTTCCTTGCCATAGATCACATTCTTGGATTTCTGGTGGAGACCATTTCTTGGTCAAAAATCCGTAGGTGTTAGCCTTCGGTATTATTGAAAATGGTCGTTCATGGCTATTTTCGACAAAAATGGGGGTTGTGTGGCCATTGATCATCGACCAGACGCTCATACACCTCACCCCACATATGTTTCCTTGCCATAGATCACATTCTTGGATTTCTGGTGGAGACCATTTCTTGGTCTAAAATCCGTAGGTGTTAGCCTCTAGTATTATTGAAAATGGTCGCTCATGGCTATTTTCAAGGTCGCTCATGGCTATTTTCATAAAAAATGGGGGTTGTGTGGCCATTTATCATCGACTAGAGGCTCATAAACCTCACCCCACATATGTTTCCTTGCCATAGATTACATTCTTGGATTTCTGGTGGAAACCATTTCATGGTTAAAAACTCGTACGTGTTAGCCTTCGGTATTATTGAAAATGGTCATTCATGGCTATTTTCGGCAAAATGGGGGTTGTGTGGCCATTGATCGTCGACCAGAGGCTCATACACCTCACCCCACATATGTTTCCTTGTCGTAGATCACATTCTTGGATTTCTGGTGGAGACCATTTCTTGGTCAAAAATCCGTAGGTGTTAGCCTTCGATATTATTGAAAATTGTCATTCATGGCTATTTTCGGCAAAATGGGGGTTGTGTGGCCATTGATCGTCGACCAGAGGCTCATACACCTCACCCCACATATGTTTCCTTGTCGTAGATCACATTCTTGGATTTCTGGTGGAGACCATTTCTTGGTCAAAAATCCGTAGGTGTTAGCCTTCGATATTATTGAAAATGGTCGTTCATGGCTATTTTCGACAAAAATGGGGGTTGTGTGGCCATTGATCATCGACCAGAGGCTCATACACCTCACCCCACATATGTTTCCTTGCCATAGATCACATTCTTGGATTTCTGGTGGAGACCATTTCTTGGTCAAAAATCCGTAGGTGTTAGCCTTCGGTATTATTGAAAATGGTCGTTCATTGCTATTTTCGACAAAAATGGGGGTTGTGTGGCCATTGATCATCGACCAGACGCTCATACACCTCACCCCACATATGTTTCCTTGCCATAGATCACATTCTTGGATTTCTGGTGGAGACCATTTCTTGGTCTAAAATCCGTAGGTGTTAGCCTCTAGTATTATTGAAAATGGTCGCTCATGGCTATTTTCAAGGTCGCTCATGGCTATTTTCATAAAAAATGGGGGTTGTGTGGCCATTGATCGTCGACCAGAGGCTCATACACCTCACCCCACATATGTTTCCTTGCCATAGATCACATTCTTGGATTTCTGGTGGAGACCATTTCTTGGTCATAAATACGTAGGTGTTAGCCTTCGGTATTATTGAAAATGGTCGTTCATGGCTATTTTCGACAAAAATGGGGGTTGTGTGGCCATTGATCATCGACCAGACGCTCATACACCTCACCCCACATATGTTTCCTTGCCATAGATCACATTCTTGGATTTCTGGTGGAGACCATTTCTTGGTCTAAAATCCGTAGGTGTTAGCCTCTAGTATTATTGAAAATGGTCGCTCATGGCTATTTTCAAGGTCGCTCATGGCTATTTTCATAAAAAATGGGGGTTGTGTGGCCATTTATCATCGACTAGAGGCTCATAAACCTCACCCCACATATGTTTCCTTGCCATAGATTACATTCTTGGATTTCTGGTGGAAACCATTTCTTGGTTAAAAACTCGTACGTGTTAGCCTTCGGTATTATTGAAAATGGTCATTCATGGCTATTTTTGGCAAAATGGGGGTTGTGTGGCCATTGATCATCGACCAGAGGCTCGTACACCTCACCCCACATATGTTTCCTTGCCATAGATCACATTCTTGGATTTCTGGTGGAGACCATTTCTTGGTCAAAAATCCGTACGTGTTAGCCTTTGGTATTTTTGAAAATGATCATTCATGGCTATTTTCGACAAAAATGGGGGTTGTGTGGCCATTGATCATCGACTAGAGGCTCATACACCTCACCCCACATATGTTTCCTTGCCATAGATCACATTCTTGGATTTCTGGTGGAGACCATTTCTTGGTCAAAAATCCGTAGGTGTTAGCCTTCGGTATTATTGAAAATGGTCATTCATGGCTATTTTCGACAAAAATGGGGGTTGTGTGGCCATTGATCATCGACCAGACGCTCATACACCTCACCCCACATATGTTTCCTTGCCATAGATCACATTCTTGGATTTCTGGTGGAGACCATTTCTTGGTCTAAAATCCGTAGGTGTTAACCTCTAGTATTATTGAAAATGGTCGCTCATGGCTATTTTCAAGGTCGCTCATGGCTATTTTCATAAAAAAATGGAGCTTGTGTGGCCATTTATCATCGACTAGAGGCTCATAAACCTCACCCCACATATGTTTCCTTGCCATAGATTACATTCTTGGATTTCTGGTGGAGACCATTTCTTGGTTAAAAACTCGTACGTGTTAGCCTTCGGTATTATTGAAAATGGTCATTCATGGCTATTTTCGGCAAAATGGGGGTTGTGTGGCCATTGATCGTCGACCAGAGGCTCATACACCTCACCCCACATATGTTTCCTTGCCATAGATCATATTCTTGGATTTCTGGTGGAGACCATTTCTTGGTCAAAAATCCGTAGGTGTTGGCCTTCGGTATTATTGTAAATGGTCATTCATGGCTATTTTCGACAAAAATGGGGGTTGTGTGGCCATTGATCATCGACCAGAGGCTCATACACCTCACTACACATATGTTTCCTTGCCATAGATCACATTCTTGGATTTATGGTGGAGACCATTTCTTGGTCAAAAATCCGTAGGTGTTAGCCTTCAATGTCATTGAAAATGGTCGTTCATGGCTATTTTCGACAAAAATTAGGGTTGTGTGGCCATTGATCGTCGACCAGAGGCTCATACACCTCACCCCACATATGTTTCCTTGCCATAGATCACATTCTTGGATTTCTGGTGGAGACCATTTCTTGGTCAAAAATCCGTAGGTGTTAGCCTTCGGTATTATTGAAAATGGTCGTTCATGGCTATTTTCGACAAAAATGGGGGTTGTGTGGCCATTGATCATCGACCAGACGCTCATACACCTCACCCCACATATGTTTCCTTGCCTTAGATCACATTCTTGGATTTCTGGTGGAGACCATTTCTTGGTTAAAAACTCGTACGTGTTAGCCTTCGGTATTATTGAAAATGGTCATTCATGGCTATTTTCGGCAAAATGGGGGTTGTGTGGCCATTGATCATCGACCAGAGGCTCGTACACCTCACCCCACATATGTTTCCTTTCCATAGATCACATTCTTGGATTTCTGGTGGAGACCATTTCTTGGTTAAAAATCCGTACGTGTTAGCCTTTGGTATTTTTGAAAATGGTCATTCATGGCTATTTTCGACAAAAATGGGGGTTGTGTGGCCATTGATCATCGACTAGAGGCTCATACACCTCACCCCACATATGTTTCCTTGCCATAGATCACATTCTTGGATTTCTGGTGGAGACCATTTCTTGGTAAAAAATCCGTAGGTGTTAGCCTTCGGTATTATTGAAAATGGTCGTTCATGGCTATTTTCGACAAAAATGGGGGTTGTGTGGCCATTGATCATCGACCAGATGCTCATACACCTCACCCCACATATGTTTCCTTGCCATAGATCACATTCTTGGATTTCTGGTGGAGACCATTTCTTGGTCTAAAATCCGTAGGTGTTAGCCTCTAGTATTATTGAAAATGGTCGCTCATGGCTATTTTCAAGGTCGCTCATGGCTATTTTCATAAAAAATGGGGGTTGTGTGGCCATTTATCATCGACTAGAGGCTCATAAACCTCACCCCACATATGTTTCATTGCCATAGATTACATTCTTGGATTTCTGGTGGAAACCATTTCTTGGTTAAAAACTCGTACGTGTAACCTTCGGTATTATTGAAAATGGTCATTCATGGCTATTTTCGGCAAAATGGGGGTTGTGTGGCCATTGATCGTCGACCAGAGGCTCATACACCTCACCCCACATATGTTTCCTTGTCGTAGATCACATTCTTGGATTTCTGGTGGAGACCATTTCTTGGTCAAAAATCCGTATGTGTTAGCCTTCGATATTATTGAAAATGGTCATTCATGGCTATTTTCGGCAAAATGGGGGTTGTGTGGCCATTGATCGTCGACCAGAGGCTCATACACCTCACCCCACATATGTTTCCTTGTCGTAGATCACATTCTTGGATTTCTGGTGGAGACCATTTCTTGGTCAAAAATCAGTAGGTGTTAGCCTTCGATATTATTGAAAATGGTCGTTCATGGCTATTTTCGACAAAAATGGAGGTTGTGTGGCCATTGATCATCGACTAGAGGCTCATACACCTCACCCCACATATGTTTCCTTGCCATAGATCACATTCTTGGATTTCTGGTGGAGACCATTTCTGGGTCAAAAATCCGTAGGTGTTAGCCTTCGGTATTATTGAAAATGGTCGTTCATGGCTATTTTTGACAAAAATGGGGGTTGTGTGGCCATTGATCATCGACCAGACGCTCATACACCTCACCCCACATATGTTTCCTTGCCATAGATCACATTCTTGGATTTCTGGTGGAGACCATTTCTTGGTCTAAAATCCGTAGGTGTTAGCCTCTAGTATTATTGAAAATGGTCGCTCATGGCTATTTTCAAGGTCGCTCATGGCTATTTTCATAAAAAATGGGGGTTGTGTGGCCATTTATCATCGACTAGAGGCTCATAAACCTCACCCCACATATGTTTCCTTGCCATAGATTACATTCTTGGATTTCTGGTGGAAACCATTTCTTGGTTAAAAACTTGTACGTGTTAGCCTTCGGTATTATTGAAAATGGTCATTCATGGCTATTTTCGGCAAAATGGGGGTTGTGTGGCCATTGATCGTCGACCAGAGGCTCATACACCTCACCCCACATATGTTTCCTTGTCGTAGATCACATTCTTGGATTTCTGGTGGAGACCATTTCTTGGTCAAAAATCCGTAGGTGTTAGCCTTCGATATTATTGAAAATGGTCATTCATGGCTATTTTCGGCAAAATGGGGGTTGTGTGGCCATTGATCGTCGACCAGAGGCTCATACACCTCACCCCACATATGTTTCCTTGTCGTAGATCACATTCTTGGATTTCTGGTGGAGACCATTTCTTGGTCAAAAATCCGTAGGTGTTAGCCTTCGATATTATTGAAAATGGTCGTTCATGGCTATTTTCGACAAAAATGGGGGTTGTGTGGCCATTGATCATCAACCAGAGGCTCATACACCTCACCCCACATATGTTTCCTTGCCATAGATCACATTCTTGGATTTCTGGTGGAGACCATTTCTTGGTCAAAAATCCTTAGGTGTTAGCCTTCGGTATTATTGAAAATGGTCGTTCATGCTATTTTCGAAAAAAATGGGGGTTGTGTGGCCATTGATCATCGACCAGACGCTCATACACCTCACCCCACATATGTTTCCTTGCCATAGATCACATTCTTGGATTTCTGGTGGAGACCATTTCTTGGTCTAAAATCCGTAGGTGTTAGCCTCTAGTATTATTGAAAATGGTCGCTCATGGCTATTTTCAAGGTCGCTCATGGCTATTTTCATAAAAAATGGGGGTTGTGTGGCCATTGATCGTCGACCAGAGGCTCATACACCTCACCCCACATATGTTTCCTTGCCATAGATCACATTCTTGGATTTCTGGTGGAGACCATTTCTTGGTCAAAATTCCGTAGGTGTTAGCCTTCGGTATTATTGAAAATGGTCGTTCATGGCTGATTTCGACAAAAATGGGGGTTGTGTGGCCATTGATCATCGACCAGACGCTCATACACCTCACCCCACATATGTTTCCTTGCCATAGATCACATTCTTGGATTTCTGGTGGACACCATTTCTTGGTCTAAAATCCGTAGGTGTTAGCCTCTAGTATTATTGAAAATGGTCGCTCATGGCTATTTTCAAGGTCGCTCATGGCTATTTTCATAAAAAATGGGGGTGTTGGGGACTTGCTCTCAAATGCTATGAATTAAGAACAAGGCAACATAAAATGTTAAATATCTATGCCCTTCGTCCGCCGAAACGTTATCTCCAAAAGGATCTAATGAACATCGGACGAAGGTCACGAATATGATATTACAAAGGTTTCACCTTCATAATTAAACTTATAAAGATAATATAAAGTAAAGTTGAAACATGAAACATTGCAAATAAACATCTTGAAAACAAATGATGTCATTCATATGTCTTATTATATGAATTTAAGATGTTTGAATACAACGATTAAATACATTTATACCTTTGCCTTGACAAGCAATCCGAATGATGCGTTAGTGATTACCGGAATGCGTGAACAGTAAAGGAATATTGTTCACTATTTATAGGTACAGGACACAGCCTGTGAGGAATTACAATTATGCCCCTCATAGAAGTTTACAACATCGACTCAGATCTTTATGGACTAAAAGGTCATTCCATCTTTAAGTCGGTTTCCAATACCGAAGCTTCATGAAGAAGAACCTTCGGTCATCTCATACAAACAGCTTCAGCCGAAAGCCGCTTCTTCCTAGAAGACCTTCGGCGACGAAGCATAGACCCAACAGTAGCCCCTTTCGCGGTGCTAGATCGTTTTTCGTAACGAGCTTGATCCGTGAAAAAAGTCTCTTAAGCTTCGGGGAGCCGAAGGTCCGAAAAAACACCTTCCCTGAGCTCGTTGTCGAGAAACGATTCAGTTTCCCGGCGCGTAGTGGTCCCACCTTGCAGAGTTATTGTGCATTCCTGCGGTCCACCGCGCAGCGAGTGCAAGCGGGCGTCCGCCTAGTGTAAAAATCCTGGCGCTTCGCCTTCTTACATGCAGTACTATATAAACAAACGAGTAGGTGTGAAGTTACCACAGCATTCATTGCTATTTGCACTGTTTCGCTGCCAAATTTTTTAGCCATCGCCGAAGCTCGACTTTCGGAATCGAACGAAGCTCCAGCTTGAAGCCTGCTTCGTCAGAAGAAAATACTTCGGAAGAAAAAAGTATTAAATTTCTACAAATTCATAATCAAATGGCCAGAATACGCTCTACCGCCAGGGTTGAGCATGATGGGGACGAAGCTGAAGGTTCGGAGACTGTTCCCATCTCCGAAGCGATGCAGAGGTCCGGACTGGTAACTTCGGAGAAGATCCCTAGTGATGATGCAGGACAAGCAGAACAAGCAATTGCTGAAGCAGAAGAAGAAGATAATGGGGAAACTGATCCCGAAGATGATTACCGCATTGCCATGCCAAGCAAGCCCAGCCACTTGGACTTCGGGAAATCTACTATTTCGAAGGCTGATCTCTCCAAGATGGTGAAGTCGGGCTTTTTTAATGAAAATCAGAAGAAGCTATTACGCTTCGGAGGAGAAGAGACTACCCCAAAGCCGGAGAAGGACGAAATTGTTATTTTCAAAAGCTTTCTAAAGGCTGGATTAAGATTCCCTCTACATGGGATTATTGCAGAGGTACTGAAGAGGTTCGATATCTATTTTCACCAGCTGACCCCTAACGCCATCGTTAGGCTTAGCGTTTATATCTGGGCACTCCGAAGCCAAGCGGTGGAACCATTTGCGGACAGCTTTTGCCGGGTCCACGAGCTGCATTATCAGACGAAGGCTAGAAAGGATGGACTGCACAACAATTTTGGTTGCTATAACTTCGCCTATCGGAAAACCACAAAATTTCCGGTAATCAGCTACCGAAGCAAATGGGCAGCAGGCTGGAAGTCAGAGTGGTTCTATGTCAAGGTTGATGACGACAAGGAGAAGCTTGTGCAAAGTCCACTGGAACTAATCTTCGGAGAAACCCGACCTCGCTGCAACATGACACCCGAAGGTCCAACACAACAAGCAATGGATGAATTCAGAATTATTGCAGAGCATATCAGTACAAGGGACCTGGTTCAGGAGTTTTTGGCTTTCAAAGTTTTTCCTAGTTTGAAAGAATGGGAAATGCCGAAGCTAAAGGGGGAGAAGAAAGAAGGTGAACTTGTACGTTTACCTTACTATTTCAAGTTTAAAAAGTACTTTAAAACACCTTGCCAAGAGTGGCTAGATACAATTGAAGTAATGTGCAATGAAATACTTGGCAATTATTCCAAAAAAGAAGATCAATTGATGACTGCGGCCTTCGGCACCCGTCCGAAGCGAAGACTAAACCGAGTGTTGGACGCCTTGGGTTTTGAATACCCTGATTATGAAAATCTGAACAAAGGTGCCGGAGGCCAGAAAAGGAAGAGGATAACCGAAGCCTCAAATAAAGATGAAGAAGAGACACCAAAGAAGAAGATTCCAAAGAAGAAGAAAGCATCTTCTCCGAAACGAAAAATATCCGACGAAGAAAAATCCCCCGCATCACCCTCTGCCACTGATGTGGAGGCAATTCTGAAGGTAATGACTGAATCCATGCCTGCGAAGCTAAGTCCACTAGGGCCTCAACTGACAAAATTTTTTCAGAAGGAAAAGGAGCCCGAAAGAATGAAGAAAACGACTAAAGTAAAAAGACAGAGGATGATCGGTGTGACAGAGGTAATTGACAAGACACCGCCAAGAGCTTCAGCTCAAAAAACACCAGCGGCTGCGGAAGGGACAAATATTGAAATTACACCTTCGGAGGTCGCGGTTGCCGAAGCTGCCTCAGCTGAAGATTTGAACCTGGAGAGCACAGTCGAACACATTGACAAAATACTGCTAGATATGGCTGCAGAAGAAGCTACCACCGCCGCCGAAGAGGCCGTGACCGCAGCGTCGGGGAAAGGAAAGGAAATTGCTGATGAAGTTTCAGAAAACGAAGCCTTCATGTTCCAGAATTTAATTGGAGAAAAACTATCAAAAGCTGAAATAGAAGAGCTTAGAGAGTATGCCAAATCCTGCGGATACAAACCTGGAGCACTCCTCTTCGGAGGCATTGATGATGAAAAATTAGATTGTATTCGAGATCAGACTGGAGCCAAAGTTATCGGTACTCTGTCAAAGAGTATCGGCTTTCCGAAGCTAGAAACAGACATCAGCCGCTACCGACGACAACATATCGTTGGTAGTTTATTTTATTCCAATTTCAAGGTGAACTACTTTTTCCCTTAACTTTTATTGTTTCTAATAATGGAGACATGCCTGACGAAGGTTATTTTTGTGCAGAGTATGCTGTTGAGCAAGGCCTTGAAAATGCAACAAGATATTGAAGACAAAAAGCACGAAGTTATAATTGAAAATTTGGAAAACAGAATAAAGGAGCAATCAGATGCTATCGAGAAAAAGAACTTTGAGCTCCATGCAACCGAAGGTTTATTGGCGGAAGCCGAAGCAAAAATAACAGAACTGAACACGAAGCTTCTCCGTCAATCTGAGCAGTTCGAACGAGAAAAGCAAGATCTTAATGCAAAAATTGAAGCCGAAGCTCAACAAAATTCGGATTTGAGAAAACTATTGACAAGCCTTCAAGAAAAATGTTTGGAATTTAGCAACAAATGCATTCAACGATTAAGAAAAATTTTCTACTCAATTGGAGCCAGCAGTGAAAAATTCACCCCCTCAGCTGAAGATCTACCGAAGACCTTTGACCATATTGAGGGTGAGATTGACGAGCTCGACGAAGTCATAGCTGGGCACGGTGATTTCTGTGCCTGGGTGGCTTCTCGAGGCACCGCCGCAGACTTCCTAAAAGCTGGCTGCGATCACGAAAAGATTGTCAATAGACCGAATTTCACTTTATCACCATCAATCTTAGATGACATTCCTGATCTCGCCCGAAGTATCTCGAATAGATTTGTAAAAATGATATGGACAAAAGGTGGGCGAGAAAAGGCTGGAGACGAAGCTCGGAGTCATCTCGAACCAGTAAGGAATCATACCTTGTGCTTACCTCTTCCTTCAAGCTTGACTTTGACTTACAACAACCTTATTCATGTAGGATGACGAAGCCGAAACTGATGACTAAAAAATGACGCCGAAGCTGAAGCTCCTTGAAGATTAAATAGTACACTGTAGACAGTACTTGAGAAATTTTTGAGATAACTTTGTAAATGTAACTAAAACTTGTCTTTAATGTATTCTGTTCATACCTTGTAATATGTTCTTACCCTTCCATTGATGTATGAGAAGTGCTTTGATGTGGACGAAATTTCCTTTTTTGAGTCGAAGGCGAAAAAACACCTTCCCTTCTTTTCGTACGCAGCAAAGCATAAAAAAACAGCATTTCCCTTCTTTCCGAAGCTCTCCCTTTTTGTAGACGAAGCTCTTTTTTTTTCTTTTTGCCGAAGCACCTACTTATGCCATGATGATGATTATCCTACATATGCCTGGATGAATGTTTATGAATGCAAATGCTATGATGTAATGTGATGTGCAAATGAATGTTCAAACGCGTATCCGAAGCCATACTCATGGCTACTATTTCCTTAAAAACAATCACACCTCAGCTCTGCATTCCCTTGGGAACGACTTTGGAGCTTCTTCGCCTTTACTTTTGGCGGAATCAGCGTTGACTTTTCGCTGTAAGCTCTGCATTCCCTTAGGAACGACTTTGGAGCTTCTTCGCCTTTACTTTTGGCGGAATCAGCGTTGACTTTTCGCTGTAGGCTCTGCATTCCCTTAGGAACGACTTTGGAGCTTCTTCGCCTTTACTTTTTGGCACTCGATGGTGCGTTCTCAGCTTTTACATTTACAATTTTGGGGGATTTTTCTCTTATAGAACTAAAAAAGGAAATTACATGTGACGGCCCCATTAAAAACCTTTCTCCCCCTTCAGAAAGGAAAAGGGTGCCATGAAAGAAAAAAAAATAAAATAAAAAATATGAAAAATTACATCGAGTTATACATAATATCGCCGAAGCTCATCCGCATTCCAAGATCTAGGAATGTCGTTGCCGTCCATATCCTTCAATCTGTATGAACCAGGTCTTGACGAAGATGCTACTAAGAAAGGTTCATCCCATTTCAACTGCAACTTGCCTACTGTTTCTGGGTTAGCCACTCTCCGAAGCACCAAGTGTCCTGGCTCAATATTCTTTAGCCGAACCTTTCTATCTCGCCACTTGATTGTTTCGGCTTGATATTTATTGATGTTCTCCACAGCTTGCAGCCTGATCCCTTCTAAAGCATCTTTTCCACAGAACAAGCAGCTTCTGAACCTGATTCTGCCGAAGCTACTACTCTTATTGATCCGGTTTTAGCTTCCTCCGGAGTTATTGCTTCGTCACCGAAAAATAACTTGAATGGAGTAAAGCCTGTAGACCTTGATGTAGTTGTATTGTGGCTCCACACCACTTTGGTTAACTGATCTGGCCACTTTCCCCTGGGTTGATTGAAGATTAACTTCATTATTCCTGTCATAATAATGCCATTGGCTCTTTCAACAAGTCCGTTTGATTCCGGATGCCTGACTGATGCAAAATGGATCTTCGTACCAATTTGATCACAGAAATCCCTGAAAGCTTCGGAATCAAACTGTGTTCCATTATCCACAGTGATAGCCTTCGGTACCCCGAAACGACAAACAATATTCTGCTAGAAAAACTTTTGAACGGTGGCCGAAGTTATTGTGGCTAAAGGCTTTGCCTCAATCCATTTAGAAAAATATTCCACCGCAACTACAACATATCTTAGGTTCCCTTGGGCCGGTGGTAACGGACCTAACAAGTCAAGGCCCCACCTTTGTAATGGCCATATGGGTTGTATGAGTTGTGTTAAGGACGAAGGTTGTTTTTGATCTCTTGCACATTTCTGACAACCTTCGCACTTTTGAACTAATTCCGCTGCGTCCGAGGCTGCCTTCGGCCAATAAAACCCCTGATGGAAAACCTTTCCAAGTAACGGCCTAGATCCAATGTGAGATCCACACAGGCCTGCATGTATTTCTTTCATCAACTCTATGCCTTCGGCTCTAGATAAACACTTGAGTAGCGGAGCACAAACTCCATGTTTGTACAACTCCCCTTCTATCATGACATATGGACGAGCTCTTGCCTCTATCCTCCTGTTATAAGCTTCGTCATCTGAAAGAAATTTACCCTGTAGGTAAGAGATGATCTCAGTTCTCCAATCTTCACTATAAACAGGAGATATATTGAGGACTGCTCTTTCAAGAAGTTCCACCGAAGGTGCTTTTATTGTTTCGAAGAACACATCCGAAGGTAAGGGCAGCCCCTGTGCCGCTGATTTAGCTAGCAAATCGGCATGCTCATTTTGTCCTCGAGGGATATTTTTAACAGAAAATCCTTCGAAGGAAGCTTCAACTCTTCGGACCATGTCCAGATATTTTTCAAGCTTCAGATCTTTAGCCTTGCAACTCTTGTCAATATGACCCGAAACAACCTGGGAATCAGTTTTAAGTATGGCCCTTCTGATTCCCATTGCTTTTAGCTTCCGAAGACCCAGAAGCAAGGCTTCGTACTCGGCGATGTTATTTGTGCAACTAAAATCAAGCTTTGCCGCATAGCAAGTTTTAACTTTGGAAGGTGAAACCAACACAGCAGCTGCTCCTGCTCCGAAGGTTCCCCAAGACCCATCGCAAAACACTATCCATGCTTCGGCATCTTTATTTGTTTCTTCCTCCTGAGCCCCTGGCGTCCAGTCAGCAATGAAATCTGCTAACGCCTGGGACTGAATCGAAGATCTATGAACATATTCAATACAAAATTCGTTAAGCTCTGCAGCCCATTTTCCAATCCTTCCAGTAGCTTCTCTATTTCTCATAATATCCTTCAACGGCTGTGAAGAAGGAACAACAATATTGTATGCTTGAAAGTAATGCCGAAGTTTCCTGGATGCCATCAAAACAGCATACAACACCTTCTCCAATTCTGTATAGTTTTTCTTTGATATACTAAGAACTTCAGATACAAAATACACTGGACCTGCTTTTTGACTTGGCCATCAAGCTTCTCCTGGACAAGTGCTGCACTCACCGTTGAGTGCGAAGCTGCCACATATAATAACAAAGGAGCCCCTAGCGTTGGTGGAGTTAATGTTGTTAAATCTATCAGGTATTGTTTCAATTCCTCGAAGGCTTTTTGTTGGCTTGGTCCCCATTGAAAGACTTCGGCTGATTTCAGCACTTCGAAGAATGGTAAGTTTCTCTCCGCTGATCTGGATATGAATCTATTGAGAGATGCCAACCTTCCTGTCAATCTTTGAGCCCCCTTTTTTGTAGTTGGTGGCTCCATCCGAAGTATAGCTTCAATTTTACTTGGATTAGCTTCGATTCCCTTTGTTGAAACCAAACATCCAAGAAATTTCCCCTTCTTTACTCCAAAAACACATTTTTCTGGATTCAATTTTAAGCCAGCTTGTCTGAAATTGGCGAAGGTCTCCTGTAAATCAGCAATATGATTCTCCTGTTTCGTGCTTTTTACAATGATGTCATCAACATAAGTTAGCACATTTCTGCCTATCTGAGACTGGAGAACCCTCACAGTCATTCTGCTGAAACTTCCTCCAGCGTTTTTGAGCCCCTCAGGCATCCGAAGATAGCAATACGTGCCACTTGGAGTTATGAAGCTAGTCTTCGGCTCATCATCCTTTTTCATCCAGATTTGGTGGTAGCCTGAATAACAGTCTAACAGACTCATGAGTTCTGAAGAAGCTGCTGCATCAACTAAAGAGTCTATCCTTGGCAATGGGAATTCATCCTTCGGACAAGCCTTGTTAAGATCTGTAAAATCGATACACATTCGCCACTTGCCATTGGCCTTTTTTACCATAACAGTGTTAGCTAGCCATTCTGGATACTTTACTTCTCTGATAACTCCTGCACTGAGGAGTCTTTTGACTTCATTACGAGCACCTTCGGCTTTATCATCTGACATTTTCCGAAGCCTCTGCTTTCTGGGTCTGAAGGATGGATCAACATTGAGCGAGTGCTCAATAACATCCCTATTAACTCCGCAAAGATCATTGGCTGACCATGCAAAAACATCTTTGTTGTTGAACAAAAACCTTATCAAGGTTTTCTCTTGTTCTTCGGATAACTGAGAGCCCAACAGCACCTTCTGCTCTGCTATGTCCTCACATAAGAGCATGGGCTTCGGCTGATCTGCTGAAGCTGCTTTCTCCCTTCTGAATTTGTATTGTTCACAAGCTTCAGCTCCATCTATGTTATGGATTGCTTTTGAGTCAGTCCAGTTTCCTTTGGCCCTTCTGGCAGCTTCCTGACTTCCATGGATAGTGATGGGTCCTTGATCCGAAGGTATCTTCATGCAGAGATAAGCAGGATGAAGAATTGCTTCGAAAGCATTGAGGGTGCCACGACCAATGATTGCATTGTAAGGATATTCCATGTCAACAATGTCAAACACAACTTGCTCAGTTCTGGTGTTGTTGATGAACCCGAAGGTCACTGGCATGGTGATCTTGCCCAGTGCTACAATCTGTCTTCCTCCGAAGCCACAGAGAGGATGTGTAGCATCATGAATCTTATCTTCTGGCTCTTGCATTTGTCTGAAGGCCTTAGCAAATATGATATCAGCTGCACTACCTGTGTCAACCAAGACATTGTGGACCAGAAATCCTTTGATAACACAAGAGATAACCATGGCATCGTTGTGTGGGTAATCCTTGAGCTGAAGATCCTCTTGGGAGAAGGTAATGGGAATGTGAGACCATCTTGACTTGATGAAGGGTCCCTGCACCCCAACATGCTGTACCCTTCTCTGTCCTTCTTTTTTCTGCTTCTTATTGGCTGGCTCTAAGGACGAACCACCTGTAATCGGGAGCACCAGCTTCGGGTCCGAAGCAGCTCCAGCTCGATCATTGAACGAAGCCATCAGCTCAAAAAGTGGAAGTGAGTTCACCGGAGGTGGGCGCCAATGTTGGGGACTTGCTCTCAAATGCTATGAATTAAGAACAAGGCAACATAAAATGTTAAATATCAATGCCCTTCGTCCGCCGAAACGTTATCTCCAGAAGGATCTAATGAACTTCGGACGAAGGTCACGAATATGATATTACAAAGGTTTCACCTTCGTAATTAAACTTATAAAGATAATATAAAGTAAAGTTGAAACATGAAACATTGCAAATAAACATCTTGAAAACAAATGATGTCATTCATATGTCTTATTATATGAATTTAAGATGTTTGAATACAACGATTAAATACATTTATACCTTTGCCTTGACAAGCAATCCGAATGATGCGTTAGTGATTACCGGAATGCGTGAACAGTAAAGGAATACTGTTCACTATTTATAGGTACAGGACACAGCCTGTGAGGAATTACAATTATGCCCCTCATAGAAGTTTACAACATCGACTCAGATCTTTATGGACTAAAAGGTCATTCCATCTTTAAGTCGGTTTCCAATACCGAAGCTTCATGAAGAAGAACCTTCGGTCATCTCATACAAACAGCTTCAGCCGAAAGCCGCTTCTTCCTAGAAGACCTTCGGCGACGAAGCATAGACCCAACAGGGGGTTGTGTGGCCATTTATCATCGACTAGAGGCTCATAAACCTCACCCCACATATGTTTCCTTGCCATAGATTACATTCTTGGATTTCTGGTGGAAACCATTTCTTGGTTAAAAACTCGTACGTGTTAGCCTTCGGTATTATTGAAAATGGTCATTCATGGCTATTTTCGGCAAAATGGGGGTTGTGTGGCCATTGATCATCGACCAGAGGCTCATACACCTCACCCCACATATGTTTCCTTGTCGTAGATCACATTCTTGGATTTCTGGTGGAGACCATTTCTTGGTCAAAAATCCATAGGTGTTAGCCTTCGATATTATTGAAAATGGTCGTTCATGGCTATTTTCGACAAAAATGGGGGTTGTGTGGCCATTGATTATCGACCAGAGGCTCATACACCTCACCCCACATATGTTTCCTTGCCATAGATCACATTCTTGGATTTCTGGTGGAGACCATTTCTTGGTCAAAAATCCGTAGGTGTTAGCCTTCGGTATTATTGTAAATGGTCATTCATGGCTATTTTCGACAAAAATGGGGGTTGTGTGGCCATTGATCATCGACCAGAGGCTCATACACCTCACCCCACATATGTTTCCTTGCCATAGATCACATTCTTGGATTTCTGGTGGAGACCATTTCTTGGTCAAAAATCCGTAGGTCTTAGCCTCTAATATTATTGAAAATGGTCGCTCATGGCTATTTTCAAGGTCGCTCATGGCTATTTTCATAAAAAATGGGGGTTGTGTGGCCATTTATCATCGACTAGAGGCTCATAAACCTCACCCCACATATGTTTCCTTGCCATAGATTACATTCTTGGATTTCTGGTGGAAACCATTTCTTGGTTAAAAACTCGTACGTGTTAGCCTTCGGTATTATTGAAAATGGTCATTCATGGCTATTTTCGGCAAAATGGGGGTTGTGTGGCCATTGATCGTCGACCAGAGGCTCATACACCTCACCCCACATATGTTTCCTTGTCGTAGATCACATTCTTGGATTTCTGGTGGAGACCATTTCTTGGTCAAAAATCCGTAGGTGTTAGCCTTCGATATTATTGAAAATGGTCGTTCATGGCTATTTTCGACAAAAATGGGGGTTGTGTGGCCATTGATCATCGACCAGAGGCTCATACACCTCACCCCACATATGTTTCCTTGCCATAGATCACATTCTTGGATTTCTGGTGGAGACCATTTCTTGGTCAAAAATCCGTAGGTCTTAGCCTCTAATATTATTGAAAATGGTCGCTCATGGCTATTTTCAAGGTCGCTCATGGCTATTTTCATAAAAAATGGGGGTTGTGTGGCCATTTATCATCGACTAGAGGCTCATAAACCTCACCCCACATATGTTTCCTTGCCATAGATTACATTCTTGGATTTCTGGTGGAAACCATTTCTTGGTTAAAAACTCGTACGTGTTAGCCTTCGGTATTATTGAAAATGGTCATTCATGGCTATTTTCGGCAAAATGGGGGTTGTGTGGCCATTGATCGTCGACCAGAGGCTCATACACCTCACCCCACATATGTTTCCTTGTCGTAGATCACATTCTTGGATTTCTGGTGGAGACCATTTCTTGGTCAAAAATCCGTAGGTGTTAGCCTTCGATATTATTGAAAATGGTCGTTCATGGCTATTTTCGACAAAAATGGGGGTTGTGTGGCCATTGATCATCGACCAGAGGCTCATACACCTCACCCCACATATGTTTCCTTGCCATAGATCACATTCTTGGATTTCTGGTGGAGACCATTTCTTGGTCAAAAATCCGTAGGTGTTAGCCTTCGGTATTATTGTAAATGGTCATTCAAGGCTATTTTCGACAAAAATGGGGGTTGTGTGGCCATTGATCATCGACCAGAGGCTCATACACCTCACCCCACATATGTTTCCTTGCCATAGATCACATTCTTGGATTTCTGGTGGAGACCATTTCTTGGTCAAAAATCCGTAGGTCTTAGCCTCTAATATTATTGAAAATGGTCGCTCATGGCTATTTTCATAAAAAAATGGGGGTTGTGTGGCCATTTATCATCGACTAGAGGCTCATAAATCTCACCCCACATATGTTTCCTTGCCATAGATCACATTCTTGGATTTTTGGTGGAGACCATTTCTTGGTCAAAAACTCGTACGTGTTAGCCTTCGGTATTATTGAAAATGGTCGTTCATGGCTATTTTCGGCAAAATGGGGGTTCTGTGGCCATTGATCATCGACAAGAGGCTCATACACCTCACCCCACATATGTTTCCTTGCCATAGATCACATTCTTGGATTTCTGGTGGAGACCATTTCTTGGGCAAAAATCCGAATGTGTTAGCCTTTGGTATTTTTGAAAATGGTCATTCATGGCTATTTTCGACAAAAATGGGGGTTGTGTGGCCATTGATCTTCGACCAGAGGCTCATACACCTCACTACACATATGTTTCCTTGCCATAGATCACATTCTTGGATTTATGGTGGAGACCATTTCTTGGTCAAAAATCCGTAGGTGTTAGCCTTCAGTGTCATTGAAAATGGTCGTTCATGGCTATTTTCGACAAAAATTAGGGTTGTGTGGCCATTGATCGTCGACCAGAGGCTCATACACCTCACCCCACATATGTTTCCTTGCCATATATCACATTCTTAGATTTCTGGTGGAGACCATTTCTTGGTCAAAAATCCGTAGGTGTTAGCCTTAGATATTATTGAAAATGGTCGTTCATGGCTATTTTCGACAAAAATGGGGGTTGTGTGGCCATTGATCATCGACCAGACGCTCATACACCTCACCCCACATATGTTTCCTTGCCATAGATCACATTCTTGGATTTCTGGTGGAGACCATTTCTTGGTCTAAAATCCGTAGGTGTTAGCCTCTAGTATTATTGAAAATGGTCGCTCATGGCTATTTTCAAGGTCGCTCATGGCTATTTTCATAAAAAATGGGGGTTGTGTGGCCATTTATCATCGACAAGAGGCTCATAAACCTCACCCCACATATGTTTCATTGCCATAGATCACATTCTTGGATTTCTGGTGGAGACCATTTCTTGGTTAAAAACTCGTACGTGTTAGCCTTCGGTATTATTGAAAATGGTCGTTCATGGCTATTTTCGGCAAAATGGGGGTTGTGTGGCCATTGATCATCGACCAGAGGCTCGTACACCTCACCCCACATATGTTTCCTTGCCATAGATCACATTCTTGGATTTCTGGTGGAGACCATTTCTTGGTCAAAAATCCGTACGTGTTAGCCTTTGGTATTTTTGAAAATGGTCATTCATGGCTATTTCGACAAAAATGGGGGTTGTGTGGCCATTGATCTTCGACCAGAGGCTCATACATCTCACTACACATATGTTTCCTTGCCATAGATCACATTCTTGGATTTATGGTGGAGACCATTTCTTGGTCAAAAATCCGTAGGTGTTAGCCTTCAGTGTCATTGAAAATGGTCGTTCATGGCTATTTTCGACAAAAATTAGGGTTGTGTGGCCATTGATCGTCGACCAGAGGCTCATACACCTCACCCCACATATGTTTCTTTGCCATAAATCACATTCTTGGATTATTGGTGGAGACCATTTCTTGGTCAAAAATCCGTAGGTGTTAGCCTTCGGTATTATTGAAAATGGTCGTTCATGGCTATTTTCGACAAAAATGGGGGTTGTGTGTCCATTGATCATCGACCAGACGCTCATACACCTCACCCCACATATGTTTCCTTGCCATAGATCACATTCTTGGATTTCTGGTGGAGACCATTGTAACACCCGGGTTTTAGGGGTCCAAAGCCCGGGCGTAAACATAATCACCAGGTGTGCTGGGACCAAGTCTCACACATATGATGAATCATGGCACAGGATCGAATGTCACATCTTTACTACATAACAGGAGTTCTATACAAAATAAGTAAATAATTACATTATAAGGAGACAACGGTCCAGCAACCCAAAGTTGACTGGGAGACGACGGCCTAGACCACTCACGAACTCATCACAGCATCCTCCACGCGCCTCATCCTGTGGTACCTGCTCTTGACCTGTGGGGGGGGGTGTGAGACAGCAAGAGTGAGCTCACATACGTTCATCGCTCAACAAGTTGTGGGGAATAATGTGCATGAACTCGCCAAAAGTGGGAGCTCACGTGAAGTGTAAGGCTTACCAAAGAGGATGGTTAGAGCTGAGCATTGCTTTTAAAGTTGGTCAAAATTTTATTAGCAGTTACTAAGTATAAGTAAATACCAACCCAATTAAGTAGTAGAACAAAAGTAACAACATCACCTGCGATGCAATGCATATGACAAATTGAATTTAAGTTCCATAAATTAATCATGTGAGGGTCCGAGCTGCTCATGACCGTGAGCACGGCTAGTATACCAGTTTTACACTCTGCAGAGGTGGCGCATCTTTACCCACAAGTCATGTTACCCATCTGCCAAGGGATCGCGACTTCCCATACACCTCTACCGAGGAGGCGAGGCAGGGTAACACTACGAGGCCTTTACAAAGTTCCACTAGCTTCAGAAAACCCGCTACAGTTTATAGGAAGCTCCAATGCAGGAATTCCCTTGCAGGACCGCCATCGCAGCAAAATCCTCCCGAGGGCCTCCCTACACTGACCACTCCCCTACTGCCCTTGCCCCTTTCGGGTAAGGTAGTCCTCCACTAGCTTTCCTAATTAATCAGCCAAGGGCGTCCCATTATACCCTTGTGGTAGCACTGTTTTCCCGGGTGGTCGCTCCATGTTCCAATTAACATAATGATCTTATCATGAACGATAAAATAACAACGGATAACAAAAGTATAATTATGAGTAATGTATCTTCATACCCAAAACCACATAAAGCACTAGCAAGTACTACCCAAAAAGTTCAGTGGTAACAAGGTATAAAGATAATCAAACTAGGGTAACCTATTGGGTCCCATCAAAATTAACATATGCAGATCATTATGATTAATCAGAACATGGCTGGGTAAAAAGAAGTGATCAAGGACACAAACTTGCCTGAGACTTGAGATTCCAGGTACCAGGATGATCTTCAGGTGACTCGTGACCCTCACGCTAGTCGTAGCAATACAAACAAATATGGTATAGGCAAAATTAACATCACAACAAACATAAGAATAAACTGAGTAATAATAATCTACGCGTTGCTACGAGATCGTAGAAACAAGAACCCTAAATTCGGAGCTACGGTTATTAAGTTATGAATTTCTGAAATTATTTAGTGCTTAGAATAGATTAACCCAAATGAACAATTTAATTCAAGTTTCATGGCTAAATAGTGTTACTAGTTGATAGACAATAATATTATAAAATTATAGGATCTGGAATGGATTAATTTGGACATCATATGAATTTTCTATGAATTAAACAAAATCTAGCATCTATTTTTACATTAAAATCATTTTCTAATTACTTTTACTGGGTTTTATAAATCTCTGGACTGGGCACACTAATACTAGGAAGTGCAGGGGCCCTGGCGCAAAGCGCACCAAGACACAGAGAACCCAGGCGATAGACCGCGGGTTGAATAGCAAGTTTTCCCGGGTCTCTTTAGAAAATGTTACACCGCGAAGGGTATCCTATAATCAGAGCCGTTGGATTAGAGGCCGACGACTCTGATTCAATCGGCCACATCATGAAACGATATACCATCGGGTCCATAGGATCCGAAACGCACGCCCAGATCAACACTCGAATCGTTATGCGCTTCGTGTAATCCCACACGTTGGCCGAAGATCCACGACCCACGATCGCTATAGCCAAAACGCTTCTGCACATCTAATCGCCACCGCACGACGTAAATCGGACGGCCAGAGGATCGTCTCCCTCCTCCGCCAAAACCGAGCACGGCGGCGGCATTGACGGAAAGCGCCCATCGAAGTCCGAGCTCCCATCGGTCACCACTGTCAAATTGAACGGGGCTACACGGTGTGCGCGGCATCACGGTCACAATGGACGTATTCTTACCGGCATTAAGGTGAGGATGAAGCTTGGCCACGGCGCACGGTGGATTTGCGGCTACGAACGGGCAACGACAGAAATCACCGTTGTTCTGGTGACCCCCGACCCTCCTGGTTGACACCAACGTGAGCGCACCCTTGCGGCGAAGCTCCAGTGCCCAACACCAGCGCGAACATCCGCCCAGACCGAGGATGGTGGAGCAACGCCCGAACCCATGGCGGCACCCCTCTCGGCAACGGCAATGGTGGCGCGGGGCGGGCCCTCGCCAGAGCTCGTCCAGCTCCAAGTCGATGGGTACGGGACGCCACAAGAGCTGGTACTTATACACCCAAAGGCGGAGTCCGTGTGGGTGCCAGGATCCCGGTCGGAGCGGGGAGATCGGCCATGGCGAAGGGCGGGATTTGGTGTCTGTTGGCGAAAACTGTGGGGAGGAAATGTCCTGACATCTAGACCCACGTTGCCAGCGTCCAAAACTTCATCCGGCAGCCATTGTAGGGACTGAGCAGTGGGCCCGTTTGGCAGTGGAACAGGGGCGCGCGCGCGACGTTTGGGAGTCTGGCGGCTAGGGTTTTGGGGTAGCGCGCGCGGGCTGAAGACTTGGGCCGCGGAAGGGGGGGAAAGAGGAGATGGGCCGAATACGAGGTTGGGGCCCAGTTAGGGTATTTTT
>NW_023367208.1:0-44942 GCF_902167145.1 Zea mays
TATTAGCCTATGCTACTTACCATGGCTTCAAGCTTTATCAAATGGACGTGAAAAGTGCCTTCCTAAATGGACCAATCAAGGAAGAGGTCTATGTTGAGCAACCTCCCGGCTTTGAAGACAGTGAGTATCCTAACCATGTCTATAGGCTCTCTAAGGCGCTTTATGGGCTCAAGCAAGCCCCAAGAGCATGGTATGAATGCCTTAGAGATTTCCTTATTGCTAATGGCTTCAAAGTTGGAAAAGCCGATCCTACACTCTTTACTAAAACTCTTGAAAATGACTTGTTTGTATGCCAAATTTATGTTGATGATATTATATTTGGGTCTACTAACGAGTCTACATGTGAAGAGTTTAGTAGGATTATGACACAGAAATTCGAGATGTCTATGATGGGGGAGTTGAAGTATTTCTTAGGATTCCAAGTAAAGCAACTCCAAGAGGGCACCTTCATTAGCCAAACGAAGTACACTCAAGACATCCTAAGCAAGTTTGGAATGAAAGATGCCAAGCCCATCAAGACACCCATGGGAACCAATGGGCATCTCGACCTCGACACGGGAGGTAAGTCCGTGGATCAAAAGGTATACCGGTCGATGATTGGTTCATTGCTTTACTTATGTGCATCTCGACCAGACATTATGCTTTCCGTTTGCATGTGTGCAGCAGATTCCAAGCCGACCCTAAGGAATCACACCTTACGGCCGTAAAACGAATCTTGAGATATTTGGCTTATACTCCTAAGTTTGGGCTTTGGTACCCTCGGGGATCCACATTTGATTTACTTGGTTATTCGGATGCCGATTGGGCGGGGTGTAAGATTAACAGGAAGAGCACATCGGGGACTTGCCAGTTCTTGGGAAGATCCTTGGTGTCATGGGCTTCAAAGAAACAAAATTCGGTCGCTCTTTCTACCGCCGAAGCCGAGTACATTGCCGCAGGCCATTGTTGCGCACAATTGCTTTGGATGAGGCAAACCCTGCGGGACTATGGTTACAAATTAACCAAAGTCCCTTTGCTATGTGATAATGAGAGTGCAATTAAAATGGCCGACAATCCCGTCGAGCATAGCCGCACTAAGCACATAGCCATTCGGTATCATTTTCTTAGGGATCACCAACAAAAGGAAGATATCGAGATTTCTTATATTAACACTAAAGATCAATTAGCCGATATCTTTACCAAGCCTCTTGATGAACAAACTTTTACCAAACTTAGGCATGAGCTCAATATTCTTGATTCGCGCAATTTCTTTTGCTAGATTGCACACATAGCTCATTTATATACCTTTGATCATGTCTCTTTCATATGCTATGACTAATGTGTTTTCAAGATTATTTCAAACCAAGTCATAGGTGTATTGAAAGGGAATTGGAGTCTTCGGCGAAGACAAAGGCTTCCACTCCGTAACTCATCCTTCGCCATCGCTCCAAGAAAAGAACCTTGTCCTTGGGGGAAAGAATAAAAGCCCCAAGCAAAAGGACCGGACTTCGTCTTTGGTATAATCTTAACTCATTTACTTATGACCAAAGGGGAAGATAGTACTTCGGAGGGCTCTAATGATTCCGTTTTTGGCGATTCATGCCAAAGGGGGAGAAAGTATGAGCCCAAAGCAAAAGGACCGCACCACCACCATTTTTCAAAAGACTTAGTGTTAAGTATTTATCAATTGGTTTTCCTATTATGTTCAAAAAGGGGGAGAAAGTAGTATTTCAAAATTATATATCAAAACCCTCTTGAACACTAAGAGGTGGATCTCCTTTAGGGGGAGTTTTGTTTAGTCGAAGGAAAAGCATTTGAAACAAGGGGAGAAAATTTCAAATCTTGAAAATGCTTTGCCAAATCTTATTCATTTACCTTTGACTATTTGCAAAAGATCTTTAAAATGGACTTACAAAAGAATTTGCAAAAACAAAACATGTGGTGCAAGCGTGGTCCAAAATGTTAAATAAGAAAGAAACATTCCATGCATATCTTGTAAGTAGTTATATTGGCTCAATTCCAAGCAACCTTTACACTCATATTATGCAAACTAGTTCAATTATGCACTTCTCTATTTGCTTTGGTTTGTGTTGGCATCAATCACCAAAAAGGGGGAGATTGAAAGGGAATTAGGCTTACACCTAGTTCCTATATAATTTTGGTGGTTGAATTGCCCAACACAAATGTTTGGACTAACTAGTTTGCCCAAGTGTATAGAGTATACAGGTGTAAAAGGTTCACCCTCAGCCAATAAAAAGACCAAGTTTTGGATTCAACAAAGGAGCAAAGGGGCAACCGAAGGCACCCCTGGTCTGGCGCACCGGACTGTCCGGTGCGCCACCGGACATGTCCGGTGCACCAGGGGGACTCAGACTCAAACTCGCCACCTTCGGGAATTCCTAAAGGCGACTCGGCTATAATTCACCGGACTGTCCGGTGTACACCGGACAGTGTCCGGTGCGCCAAATGGGGTCGGCCTCAGGAACTCGCCAGCTTCGGGAAAAGCCAACGGCTCGTCCACTATAATTCACCGGACTGTCCGGTGTGCACCGGACTGTCCGGTGTGCACCGGACTGTCCGGTGCGACTCCGGAGCAACGGTCATCTCCGCGCCAACGGCTCTCTGCCGCGCATTTAATGCGCGCTCTGCGCGCACAGGAGTCAGAATCGCCCATGCTGGCACACCGGACATCAAACAGTACCTGTCCGGTGTGCACCGGACACCCAGACGGGCCCACAAGTCAGAAGCTCCAACGGTCAGAATCCAACGGCAGTGATGACGTGGCAGGGGGCACCGGACTGTCCGGTGTGCACCGGACTGTCCGGTGCGCCATCGAACAGACAGCCTCCCAACGGCCACTTTTGGTGGTTGAGGCTATAAATACCCCAACCACCCCACCATTCATTGCATCCAAGTTTTCCACTTCTCAACCACTACAAGAGCTCTAGCATTCAATTCTAGACACACCAAAAGAGATCAAATCCTCTCCAATTCCACAAAAGGCTTTAGTGATTAGAGAGAGAGATTTGCCGTGTTTCTTTTGAGCTCTTGCGCTTGGATTGCTTCTTTTCTTTCTCACTTATTCTTGTGATCAAAACTCCATTGTAATCAAGGCAAGAGGCACCAATTGTGTGGTGGCCCTTGCGGGGAAGTTTTGTTCCCGGCTTTGATTTGAGAAGAGAAGCTCACTCGGTCCGAGGGACCGTTTGAGAGAGGGAAGGGTTGAAAGAGACCCGGCCTTTGTGGCCTCCTCAACGGGGAGTAGGTTTGAGAGAACCGAACCTCGGTAAAACAAATCCGTGTGTCACACTTCATTATTTGCTCGCGATTTGTTTTGCGCCCTCTCTCGCGGACTCGTTTATATTTCTAACGCTAACCCGGCTTGTAGTTGTGTTTATATTTGTAAATTTCAGTTTCGCCCTATTCACCCCCCCCCCCCTCTAGGCGACTATCAGCGACCGGTTGTGCTTTGGGCGTGGAGGGGTCGTCTTGTTCGATGATTTTCTTTGAGCATTTGATCATCAACTCAAAGCTCACAAATTTGCCTATTACTACCTCGGGAGACATTAGCGTGTATCTAGGACCACCTCGAATTAATTGAACTTGCGTAGGGTTAAGGAAAACGAGGGATCTTAGAATAACCTTGACCATCTCATGGTCATCCCATTTGGTTCACCAAGGTCTTCAAGCGGTTGTACATGGCTTGAGGGTCCTCGCCTTGGTTGAGTCAGAACCGACCGAGCTCCCCCTCGATCGTCTCCCGCTTGGTGATTTTGGTCACCTCATCTCCTTCGTGCGCGGTCTTGAGTACGTCCCAAATCTCCTTGGCGCTCTTTAATCCTTGCACCTTGTTATACTCCTCTCGACTTAGAGAGGCGAGGAGTATAGTGGTGGCTTGGGAGTTGAAGTGTCGGATTTGGGCGACCTCATCCGAATCATAGTCTTCATCCCCCGGTGATGGTACCTGTACTCCAATCTCAACAACATCCCAAATGGTTGTGTGGAGTGAGGTTAGATGATGCCTCATTTTATCACTCCACATGTCATAATCTTCACCATCAAACATAGGTGGTTTGCCTAATGGGACGGATAGTAAAGGAGTACGTTTGGAAATGCGAGGGTAGCGTAGGGGGATCTTACTAAACTTCTTGCGCTCATGGCGCTTAGAAGTTATGGACGGCGTGTCGGAGCCGGAGGTGGATGGCGACGAAGAGTCGGTCTCGTAGTAGACTACCTTCTTCATCTTCTTCTTGTCGTCGCTCCGACGCGACTTGTCGTGTGAAGGGGATCCCTTCACCTTGTTGGCGGACTCCCCGGATGGAGCCTTCCCATGGCTTGTAGCGGGCTTCTCGCCGGTCCCGATCTCCCTCTTGGCGGATGCTCCCGACATCACTTCGAGCGGTTAGGCTCTAATGAAGCACCGGGCTTTGATACCAATTGAAAGTCGCCTAGAGGGGGTGAATAGGGCGAATCTGAAATTTATAAACTTAGGCACAACTACAAGTCGGGTTAGCGTTAGAAATATGAACGAGTCCGAGAGAGAGGGTGGAAAACAAATTGCGGGCAAATAAAGAGTGAGACACAAGGATTTGTTTTACCGAGGTTCGGTTCTTGCAAACCTACTCCCCGTTGAGGTGGTCACAAAGACCGGGTCTCTTTCAACCCTTTCCCTCTCTCAAACGGTCACTTAGACCGAGTGAGCTTCTCTTCTCAATCAAACGGAACACTAAGTTCCCGCAAGGACCACCACACAATTGGTGTCTCTTGCCTCGGTTACAATTGAGTTTGATCACAAGAAAGAATGAGAAAAAGAAGCAATCCAAGCGCAAGAGCTCAAATGAACACAAGTCACTCTCTTACTAGTCACTATTTGATTTGGAGTGAACTAAGGACTTGGGAGAGGATTTGATCTCTTTGGTGTGTCTTGTATTGAATGCTATAGCTCTTGTAAGGTGTAGGAAGTTGGAAAACTTGGATGCAATGAATGGTGGGGTGGTTGGGGGTATTTATAGCCCCAACCACCAAAAGTGGCCGTTGGGAGGCTGTCTGTCGCATGGCGCACCGGACAGTCCGGTGCGCCACCGGACACTTTCCGGTGCGCCAGCCACGTCAGCCGGTCGTTGGGTTCTAACCGTTGGAGCTCTGACTGGTGGGGCCTCTGGGCTGTCCGGTGGTGCACCGGACAGGTCCTGTAGACTGTCCGGTGCGCCGTCTGGCGCTGCTCTGACTCTGGCGCGCACTGTAGCGCATTGAATGTGTTTGCAGTCGACCGTTGGCGCGAAGTAGTCGTTGCTCTGCTGGCACACCGAACAGTCCGGTGTGACACCGGACACTGTCTGGTGCTTCACCGGACGGTCCGGTGAATTATAGCGGAGCGGCCTCCCATTTCCCCGAAGGTGGCAAGTTCAGCGTCGAGTTCCCTGGTGCACCGGACACTGTCCGGTGGTGCACCGGACATTGTCCGGTGCGCCAGACCAGGGTGCCTTTTGGGATGTCTTAAGCTCTCTTTATTTGAACCCATCTTTGGTCTTTTTATTGGCTTGTTGTGAACCTTTGCCACCTGTAAAGCTTATAGACTAGAGCAAACTAGTTAGTCCAATTATTTGTGTTGGACAATTCAACCACCAAAATCAATTTAGGAAAAGGTGTAAGCATATTTCCCTTTCAGTCACCATCTCCTTCTTGGCGTGAGCTCCCGACATAACTTCGAGCAGTTAGGTTCTAATGAAGTACCGGGCTCCGATACCAATTGAAAGTCACCTAGAGGGGGGTGAATAGGCAAATCTGAAATTTATAAAGTTTAAGCACAACTACAAGCCGGGGTTAGCGTTAGAAATATAATCAAGTCCGAAAGAGAGGACGAAAACAAATCACAAGCAAATAAGGCGGATGACACGGTGATTTGTTTTACCAAGGTTCGGTTCTTGCAAACCTACTCCCCGTTGAGGTGGTCACAAAGACCGGGTCTCTTTCAACCCTTTCCCTCTCTCAAACGGTCACTTAGACCGAGTGAGCTTTTCTCTTCAATCAAATGGGACACTTAGTCCACTACAAGGACCACCACAACTTGGTGTCTCTTGTTTTGATTACAATTGAGTTGAGAACAAGAAAGGAGGAAGGAGAAAAGCGATCCAAGCGCAAGAGCTCAAATGAACACGACAAAACTCTCTCTTCTAGTCACTAATTGCTTTGAGTGGAATTAGGACTTGGAGAGATTTTGATTCACTCTATTTGTGTCTTGTATTGAATGCACTAGCTCTTGTATTGGATGTGTTGGCTGAAAACTTGGATGCCTTGAAGTGTTGGTGGTTGGGGCCTTGGGGGTATTTGTAGCCCCAACCACCAAAGTGGCCATTGGAGAAGGCTGATGTCGAAGGGCGCACCGGACAGTGTCCGGTGCGCCAGCCACGTCACCCAACCGTTAGGGTTCGACCGTTGGAGCTTCTGACATGTGGGTCACCGGACAGGTCCTATTCACTGTCCGGTGCGCCATCTGGCGCCTGCTCTGACTTTGCGCGCGCATGTGGCACTGTTCACTGTTCACTGTTCACTTTTGTAGTCGACCGTTGGCGCTGTAGCCGTTACTCCGCTTGGCACACCGGACCGTCCAGTGAATTATAGCGGAGAGCCATTTTCTGAAACCCGAAGCTTAGCAGTTCGAGGGAATTCTCCCTGGTGCACCGGACACTGTCCGGTGTGCCAGATCAGGGCAGCCTTCGGTTGTCTTTTGCTCTTTTTGCTTGAACCCTTTCTTGGACTTTTTATTGGTTTGTGTTGAGCCTTTGGCACCTATAGAACTCCTAATCTAGAGCAAACTAGTTAGTCCAATTATTTATGTTGGGTAATTCAACCACCAAAATCATTTAGGAAAAGGTGTGAGCCTATTTCCCTTTCATATTTCCTCCATTCACAAATATATGACACCGTTTATTTTTTCGAAAACTTTGACAACTCGTCTTATTCAAAATATTTATTCAAAAAATGTAAAATTTTAAGTTAAGCACAAACTACCTTAAGTGAAAAAATAAGTTACAAAAAAATGATAACTCATTATTTTTTGAATAAAACGAGTGACCAAAGTTATTTTAAAAAGTTAATAGTGTCGTATATTTATGAACACATACAATATTTAGTAACTTTCTAAATGTGAGTTTAGGGAGTTACTACGTCTATTTTCGAATATTTGTTGTCGATCGTTAGTTTATTTTTTACTAAAACGTGATAAATAAAAAAATGGAGTGAGTATTTTTTTTAGCGAACTCTAATCTAGCAACGAGTGAGGTGGCAAAAAAGACCCTGCAGCTGAAGCATATCACAGTAAGCTAGCTAGCACTAGGCTGACCAGTGACCACGACTATGTTCTGTTTATGATGGGCCTTTGTTTGCATTGAAAGGGATGCTTGAGGAGCAGTGCACCGGATCACCAAACGGAGACGACGGCTTCCCGGCCGGGACCGGAAAGACGCGTGGCGCTGCGCTGGGGTGGTGTACGTACGTGTGCCGGCGCGCATTCAAGTTCAACGAGCGGCGCCGTGTCCCCCGCGGGTGCAATGCTCTGATCGGCTTCGTTTTGGCCGGCAGAGCTATATGCTGGATCGGAGTACGTACTAGAGAGCTGGACAGCACATGCGCTGCGAATCAGTGACGGATTGCTGGGGGGTCGGAGAGAGTTCATGTACCACCACCACCAGTGCTGCTGGTCCAGTAATCAAGCATTGTGGGGGATGTTGGAACACTTGTTAGTAGGAGGTCGACGAAGTTCAGTGAAAGAGGGTGGACTAACAATGGGCCAACTGAATAGCAAACTCTGCATAGTCCATGGTTCATGAGCAAATTCAGTTGCGAATTTCGCTCGATCGGACAGAATGCCCGGTAACATGATGCACACAGAATGTTTCCTAAAGATTGATTAAGAGTTCGACAAACACGACGCTTCTTCTCATCTCACTCCCTACACCTCATTTCATTTACAAGAAGTGCCTACTCGCTGGTACATCTACATCTGCCCACACTAGACAGAGCGAGCGAGCTCAGAACCCTCCCAAGCTTCCGCGCTTCTCTCCCACACTGCCGCTGCCGTTCTTGCTCTCCCTGGTGACCCGGATGTAGCAGACGATGACAACGGCCACCGCCGCCGCGAACCCGGCGAGGATCACTTCCACGCCGGCCTCCGAGCGGTCGGGGGCCCTGCCGCCGCCTGCCTCCGCAGCCTGCGCGGCGACCCCCGGTCCCGGCGCCGCCGCCGCGGCGCCTGGCGAGGCCGGTGGCTCGGCGATGCCCAGCAGCGGCCTGGCCGTCGCGCCCTCGCCGAGAAGGACGACGGTGCCAAGAACCGCCGCCATGAGGAGGAGCTGCCTTGGCAGTGACAAGAAGCTGCCGCGGCGGCTAGCCATTTGTACTGCTACTGCACTGCTCGCAAGTCGCAACTGGTCTGTTGCTCTGGAGGTCTCTCTGAGCTTGCTCCAGAAGGTTGGGTGGGAAATGCGAGGAGGGTGGAGGGAGCTCGTGGTGGTGGTGGTGGTGGTAACTGGTATCTGGTATATATGTGGGCAAGTGAGACGAGGCACGGTCGCACGGACGGGAGTGAGGTGGACGTGTGAGAGGAAAGCAGGGGTGGGGGCGTCGGAGTCTGACCGTGGTCTTGCATGCGCCTGGCTGGCACATGAGAATCGAGGCGACGGTGTGCTGGATCTCCTCTGGACTCTGCTGCGCCGTGATGTGACGCCGCAGCGCTCTACTCCCGTACCCGGCTTGTTTGAAGAAGGATCGAGGTCGGGATCGGGGAGGGTTGTATCGTACCTGGTGGACGCTGCCCTCGGCAGCCTAGGGTAGGCCTTCGCGCATGGCTGTGACTGTGTGTGTGACCCCTTTCTACTGTCTGTCTTGTCGTCCTGCGCTGCTCCCCTCGAGCCCTCGGGCATGGTAGGACTGTAGTCTGTAGCCTGTAGGAGCTTGCTGTGGACGTAAAAGACGTCATTTAGACATCTATACTCTATACTATAAAATAGTGTACGGCTATGCTAGCGAGTCAACAGGGAAAGAAAAGAAGTCCAAACTCGCATGCTGCATCCAGAGTGGAACCGTCTGTCCGGGGAAGGTTCATACGGGGCTAAGTGTTGCACATACCGGAACAGTGGAGACGTTGTTTCCTGTCGCAGCAGATGCTGCTGCTGCTAGATACTGCAGTGCAGCGCCAGCACCGTTTCCCGTCCCGGGACCCATATCAGGACGGCTCCGTGTTCGGTGGCGGGCGGGAGGGACTGGGAGGTGGGAGGTCGGGCGCCGCCGTGCTGTGGCGTAGCTGGATCCCTGCTGCTGACTGCTGACTGGAGCTGAGCTCGCAGGGCACAAGCGAGAAGCACGGAAGCAGCCACGTACGCTTCGCTTGCACACGATCAGATCGGAAGACGCGTAACGCGTTTCGGACGGTATGCATGCCTGCATGGTACAGCGACCCCGTATCTCTCACCTTCCTTGCGCGCATTTCTTTGCGACGGTTTGGTAGCTCGCTCTGGCGTACGTAGTCCAAAGTTGCAGGCGTGGACTTTGTCCAGCAAATTAAATGCCATGAAAAAGACGTCGCGTTCCAGTACGGAGTTGTTGCTGCAGTTGAATAAATAAAGATTTATATTACGTGCGTGAAAGACCAGGCTAGCTAGGACTACCTGGCCTCCGAGTGAGGTAGCCTGTGCATATGTACCTAAAATCGAACCCAAGATCTCGTATTGGCTGAGATTCTGAGAAGAAGAAGAGGAAAAACAGGATTCCAACGGTGTCGGATTTGATCGCCCCCAAATTATATAAGTCCGATAAACCTGGATTTTATATTAAAATTGTAGTGCTCTATAATTTCATAGTTGGCAAATTTTTAATTTAAAATCATTTTGATGCCAAAATATTTGATTCACAAATATAGTTAATACTAAATGGTCTCATACGCTCTATAATCAAAGGTGAGTATTTAGTGGTACAAAAGTATTTCTGATAGAGCAATAACCAAAAATAAAACTTACAGAGTTCAAAATGCTATGTATCTTCATAAGTCATAACTTTATTTAATCGATGTTGTTTTGACTGACAAGATTGTATATGGTTAATACTACCTCTACCGTCTTCTCATCCCAGTATGCCACCACACACCCTTTACTACGAGCCTCTAAAGCGTGAACTGAGAAAAAGAAATCCTAGGACGACCAATCCGCTCGTTAGAAGCTCAGGGTAGGATCCTCACAAGCGCTGCTGCTTCCCTCCCAGTCCTACGCCGCCGCTGTTTCTCCTGGTGACCCTGATATAGCAGAAGACGATGACCATCACCGCGGCAGCGAACCCGGCGAGGATCACCTCGGCGCCGGCCACCGACCGGTCAGGCAGCCTCCCGCCTCGGCCGCCCCCGGGCCGCGACGCGCCGGCGGGCCCCGCTGCCGTGCCCGGCGCGGTTGGCGGCTCGGCGATGCGCAGCAGCGGCCTGGTGGGCACCGCCATCACAGCCGCGGCGTCGCCGATGATGAGGACCGCCAGCAGGAGGAGCCATGGCGACGACGGCAGGGAGATGCTGCAGCAGGTCGCCATTGGCACAGTTGCGAAGGTGGCAAACCTCTCTCTCGCTCTCTCACTACAGAGTTGGTGTGTGTGTGTGTATATATATATATATATATATATATATATATATATATATATATATATATATATATATATATATATATATATATATATATATATATATATATATATATATATATATATATATATATATATATATATATAGTATATGTATTTAGAGCCCTAGGCTCTATTTAACTATAGGAAGCCCCGACCACGTACCGACCAGGTGCGCGACCGCACCGGACCCTTTTTAGCTTATTGTACCTAACTGCTTACGCCAAAATATAATACGAGTTATGCTGATGTGTGTATCAGTTTATGCAAATATAGTCTGCGCATATTACGTGCATTGGGCCCACGATCCGGCCCACGCCACCACTATAAAAACACCCCCACGCCGCCAGGAATTAGGTTTTAGCGGCGGCGGCGGTTCTCTAGGGCGTGCGAGCGGCGGTGATCCTGGGGGCCAGCAGCGGTGTCACCTCGAGGCAGGCGACCGACGGCGGCGCTCCACCAGGAACGAGCGACAACGACGCTCCGAGGCAGGCGAGCAAGCGGTGACGGCGCTCTTGAAGCGGACGGACGACGGCAGCACACCCTAGGCCCGGTGACAACGACGGTTGTCCCGTCCGTCTCTGCGATGGCCACCGCCACCGCCGCTCCAGCATCTGTGGCGCGACGACGGATCTGGGGACACGCTCGCGACGGCGGATCCCTGAGGCGCGACGGCGGATCTGGGGACACGCTCGCGATGGCGGATTCCTGTGGCGCGACGGCGAATCTAGGGACACGCTGCGGCATCGGATCCCGAGGGCACGCACGCGGCGGCGGCCCCATGAGGTGCGCATGACGGCGATGTGCCAGCGGTCGCGACGGCGGATTTCCCTAGGCGCTAGCGACGACGGCATCCTCCCCTAGGCACGAAGTGGTGGCGCATCCCAGATGCGAGGCGCTGGTTCCGCAGGACGGCGATCCTATTTTTATGCTATTTTGTATACATATTTATGCCAATGTCAATAGGATTTTATGACCTATATTTCAGTTCATGGATCCGCTTCCATCTATTTGTCTGTTTCTGATATTTCTATTCATTTACGCTAAAATTTATACTCATTTACGCTGTTTTGGTTCACGATTTACACTTAAATCCGCTCGAGCCAGAACCCGCGCACGATTTTTACGCCGTAATTTGTCCCCATTTGCCGTTACGAAATCAATCGATGATTTACGCTAAAATTCATACTCATTTACGCTGTTTTGGTTCACGTTTTATGCCGAAATCCGCCAGAGACAGCGCCTGTGGCGATTTTCATGCCGTAATTCGAGACCCATTTGTCGTTACGAAACAGATCGATGATTTACGATAAAATTTGTACTCATTTACGCTGTTTTGGTTCACGTTTTACGCTAAAATCCACCCGATCCAGAACCCGCGCACGATCAGGTGCACACGTGATTTACGATAAAATTTGTACTCATTTACGCAGTTAGCTGAGATAATGAGATGGAAGCTAGCCAGCTAGAGCTAGGGGACCAAGGGGCATGTTTGTTTCGGCTTCTGGCAGCTTCTGGTCACCAAAAGCTGTTGCGGACTGCCAAACGCTCAGCTTTTCAGTCAGCTTCTATAAAATTCGTTTGAGCAAAAACCATCCAAAATCAACATAAACACATAATCGGTTGAGTCGTTGTAATAGTAGGAATCCGTCACTTTCTAAATCCTGAGCCCTATGAACAACTTTATCTTTCTCCACACGTAATCGTAATGATACTCAGATTCTTCCCACAGCCAGATTCTCCCCACAGCCAGATTTTCAAAAAAGCTGGTCAGAAAAAAGCTGAACCAAACAGGCCCAAGGTCTCGTGTGTGTGTGTGTGCGTGCGTCCCCGGCTGGCACATGAGAATCTGAATAGGGAAATGGTGAGCTGGGGTTGTTGACAGGATTCTGCCGCGATGCGATGGCCAGGGCCGGGGCGCCAGGCCAGCGACGCGAGCTCAACAACGGTGCCCCTGCTCGTCGTTGGATTGGTTGGGCGGTTGGACTGGAGGATCGAGGTCCACGTCGGGGGGAGATTGTCTCGGCCGGGGGAGGGTGGGAGTGGGGTGGCAGACTGGCAGTCGACTCTAAATTTTATTTAGATAATAAGATTTAATGATAAGGTTTGATTAGGATTAGATTCTATTTTTATTTATTTTTAAAATAAAATTTATTCGAGACCCTAATATTTTGGGAAGAAGTATTTGGATACCTAAATGTGAGGCGGTGACGGCTGTCACGGCTAGCGCGTGCAACTGTGTTGCCGAGTGGGTGTGTCACGTGTCTGTGTGTTTTATTTTTTTTTATTTTCTTTTCCTCTCCTTCCTAAATCCTAAATACGCGGCCGCCTGCATCTGCATTTGACCGGATCCCGTTGTCGACGTCAAAGCGGCTGCAGCCTGCATATCTGGTGGAGGAAGAGGGTGAGGGAGGGAGGACGCGTAGCTGGATCACGATTCACGAGCACTCCCCTCCCTCCCAGAGTGAATGGTGACCAGTCTCTGGCTGCAGCTTTTCCATCACGGCCTGGTGCATGTATGAATGAATGTTTAAACTACAGACTGCCGTGCTAGCGCCAGACAGAAAAGATCATCATGTGCACACCAAAACCTGCAGCCTGCAGGGGGTCTTCACTGCCCCAGTCCCAACTCCCAAGGGAGGCAGGGAATACTTTACTTCGAGTGGTCGTGTTGTGCTGGAGGAAGCCTAGTAGCCTACTACAGCGGAACGCAGCGGCAACAGCTGTTTCACTGTTTGCCAGTAGCTTATTCCCGCCTTGTATTTGATCCAGTTTTACACTTTTTCTTCTAGTAACTTTTATTTCACCTTCTTTTGTTTTCCCCCACCTCCCGCTAGCTTAGCCTCCCTCTCTAACAAGCGTTTCTAAATGCTCCTCCGTTTGTATATCTAAAAAAATGAAAACAGTTTCGACTTTAGAACGTATATAGACGGTACTGTATTTTCCTTCTACCTTGTAGAATGAAACTGCAGAACACTCCTGCTTGTAGGCTTTGTGCGAACTGGCATTGAGTTTTACTTTTATTTTTATTTTCTCGCACTCCGCTTGTAGGCTTGTAGCAGATGCTGTCCCGTGAGCTGGTTTATGTTGTAAAAAAAAACTCGTATATCATAGGAAAAAAATTGCCATTCTGCTATATATACTGCTATATATAGAAACCATATGCACGGGTAAATTACTGGTTACCACTAAATACAATACGGATGATAAAACTACTACGCTAGTATATCACTCGCCGCCGACACTGAAAGCCGCTTTTGTTGCCTTCGTTATTAAGCTGCTTCTACTAGACTACTACTACATTAGCAGACTAGCAGTAGTACTTGCTTAAAACCCCAAGTCGTCAGTCACCTGAAAGGCATCCTCACTAAAGAAACCTTAACGTCATATGGCAATTAAAGGCCACCGCTACAGTGGGCATGGACGTGGATGCTACGCACATCAGCACATGCATGCAACTATGCAAGCTTCTCCTCGGCCGGCTAGCGGCGTCGGCGACCCGGGGCGGGGGATAAGAGCATCGGCGACCCGGCTACCTCACCTCAGGGTTCCCGTGCGCGACAGGAACCAGGCAGGGGCGGGAGGCCAGGAGCTGAGGCTTCCTTGGACGAGAGTCGGTGGTTTGATTTGTGCTTCTCGCATCATGTGGTTGGTCGTAAGACAAATGAACAGCCAGTAAATAAATAAATAATAAATGCTCGCACGAAGAAGCTGGTCGTAGAATCCCAACACCGACCCGGCGACCCCACGCTGGCTGGTGGCTGCGGCGCTGCGCTGTATGCAGATTGCAGAGAGAGTTCCGTTGGCGTTTGCTTCTAATTCTGGCAAAGTTTCCTGGACCTTGGGCCGCTTGCGTAGGCAGGTCACATCCGTCGGTCGGCCCGAGACATCGTGGAGAGCTGTCCGCCCAGCCACTCTCGCCATGTTCGGAAGCAAACATGACGCGTCACCTCTACTGAGTGTACTTTTCTTTCTGGAAAACTACTGGCTACAGCTTTATTACCTGCTGTTGGTGTGTATGACCTCGAGGTGGCACAAACCGACATGTGTATACAAATACGAGGCGCATTAAGGAATGACCGAAAACAGAGATAGCTCAACACAAAAGGAACAAAAAAATGTGAGAAAGGGAGCTGATGACCCAAAATCGTTTTGATGTGGCTTTTACATCAGGAACCGTTCAAAATTGATGGATATCTTGTGGTATCAACAGCGCCTCATAGTCATCCACCATGACCTGTCAACAAAGCAAGCAAGCAGTCAAGAAAACTTGCTCATGAAAAAAAAAAAAACTTGCGACGCTTGTCGCAAGCCGGTACATAGGCAGTGTTTACGGCATTCCCTACCTTGTATTTATGACCATGAAACGTATACTCGACAAGTAATAGCTTCGGGTCTCCAGGACAAGGATCGTAGAAACCCATTATTCCAGACTTCTTTATCCCGTCATGAAGCTGCAGGTACAGATAAAGAAAAATTCAGTGCAGAGTAACCATGCAACTATTTGCTACCTTGCAGAAAAGTGTAAATTTCGAGGTTTCAAGCGCGTATATAGAATTCCAATCTATTTTCAGGTTGCAACCCGATACGTAAGGCCAGTGGCAAAATTGCAAATGCCCAGCAGAAACTTGAGTAGGTTCATATCTTGGAAAAAAAAACACTTGTCACCAATGTAACTCGAATGTACCTTGAGCTGGCCTGCCTCAGTAACGAGGAAGTTCAGTGGGATGGTCACATCAAATACTTGTGAAGCCATGTCATTGTGTATATCATTCAATTCACTGCTCATTTTGATTTTTGGCGACTGCCATATAGAGCCTTCGTTATCACCAATCCGTTGTTCTCTAGCTGTCTATTCTTCTTACGGTTGGAGACAGGTTCCAGTAATTTTTGAGCTTTTTCAGCTGCCTTTCTGGCTTCAGTTAGCTATACAGGAAAATGATATCTTCAATTAGTTGCTATTCTTTAAGCACTTGAACATGGAAAAGCAGTTAGGGAATTATTGCAAACCTACATACTGCAAGAAAGGAAAAATCGATTTCGTTAAAAAGGTGATAGGCATGCTACTTGTATATGTACATATGCATACCATTTAGACTAGTATGTGGCAACCAAATCTGGGTGATTGTTCCAAAACAAAACTATACATTATAGGGTGTTTGGTTTAAAGAGTGAGTTAGTCTTCTCACTCCTTTTTTGTTTAGTTTATGGAATGGATTGATGCATCAACACCTCATTCCTCATAAGCTAATAATTAGTACTAGTGTGAGGAATGGATTTATAATGCACCACCTAACCAAAGACAAAAGTACATTGAGTTCCACCTCCATTCACAAATGTGAATACACACAATACCTCATGATACCTGTGTAGATAAGCCTTCCATCTTTTCTAGTGTTTCTGCTTTTCTCGCTTAAGGTAGTAGGCTTTACCAACATATGTCTGTAAAACATAAGAAACCGCAGCAAGGCTTAGTTAACAGATGCAATTAATGTGGAGAAAGTAAGATAGGCAAGACTACAACATATGTAGAGATGTAAGATGTCAAGAACAGAAATAGGTCAGGGATAGAACCTGAAGTAGAAAATACAGTGGTTGAAGGAATAGCAAATGCACTGGTAACAAATAATGGATTTAAATCAGTTGAAAGCAAGACCTGCAGAATTAAGCAGCACTCAGTGAAACTTGAACAGAGAATGACAGTGTGAAAAACATATTAAGAAAAACCTCCATGTGTTGGTAGGGATTGATAGTTTAATACTGAAAGCAAATAAAATCGTGTTGAATAAGCTTAGATCTTGGTGCCATAATTATGTACTATCAGATTAAACAGAAAATATGAAACCCAAAGAACTACAAGGGGGAACAACTCCACTTACTGGATGATTAACTTTTGACCAGCACGATGTAACTCAAACTTCCAAGATACGCCCTACATCAGCACGAAGGAATTCAGAGCACAAGATAGATGGAAGAATATGGCAAGATGTCAAAACTACAAGGAACGATCAGTTGTGGTGAAATATGTTAGCAATACAGTACAAGTATTTTACAAAATATTACTCCCTCCGTCCCAAATTAAAATTCGTTTTTACCCTTTTAGTAGATTCATACAATAATTAACGTATGTGTTCTTTATATGTGTCTAGATTCGTTGTCATTCATATGAATATAGACATAAAAATCTAGAGCTAAATGACTACTATTTTGGAACGGATGGAGTATATTAGAAGAAAAGTGGTAGAGATGATCAATATCATGACAACAACAAAAAAAAAGGATAAAAATTATGCATGTGCCATCATACACCTAAAACTAAAAACAGCATGGTAACTTGGTAAGATCTCTTGTAGAACACCATCTGTCCAACTGAACTGACAAGGTCAAGACTCTTATTCCTCCGTCCCAAATTATAAGGCGTTTTGACATTTCTATATTCATAGCTTTTTACTGCGTAATCTAGACAAGTAGCAAAGATATGAATCTAGAAATGTCAAAAACGTCTTATAATTTGGAACGGATGGAGTAGAAGATACATCAATGCAGTCTGCACCAGCAGTTTACATAGGGCAAGTCCAGAAGCAAAGTGACTAATTGAGATGAGAACACATAGGACGAGGGACCTTAGAAACAAGCAATCACCTGAATTCCTATGTTATACATCATCCTTACAGTACTAAATTCTGATATTCGCCTCCCTCCTCCATTTCAAAATCAAGGATTGTGCTGCAAGAGAGCAGTTTAAAAAATGTAACAGAAAGTTACAAACTCATAAAGAATGCATGTTATACAGACAGAAACAAGATATTTCAAACCTTAGCTACCTTCCAACTCTACCAGCGATGCGTGCATGAGATTTGGAGGAGAAGCGATGTGTATAATGAGCAGATGCACCAAAAAAAATTAGTTCCAAACTAAAGAGAAAAAAGAAAAGGGTAATTAATAAATGAACACCACTGAGAGCATCAGATGTTGGCCTGACATAAGAGGAGAAAATACATAAGAAACAGATAGCTGTTGAAGGAAGAAGGCATTGCAGATTTACAACCAAAATACACAAAATCAGTTTCAAATGTGTGGACAATATACTCCGCATGTGTTGTAAGAAGATATCACATGGAATTGTAGCATACTCACCACAGGTTATGTGCATAGATGTGCTTCTTGTTTTCAAGGACCCACATTAAACACAAGATAGTTCTTAAACTATTAGACAGAAAAATGCATCTTCATCTTTTAGAAGTATACTGCCTTTTCCTGGTCATGAAGACCTTTGTTTTGTTTTGCAAGTCTTTGCACAACATTAGCCTATATCAATGATATTAAAATTTCTGGAGGACCTTCATCACTGTTCTCCTAAAAAATAAAGTATATGATGGCCATGAAGCTATGACCACTTTTAAGCTGCTCTATAATCCTACTCATTACTGACTACAAACAACTAGCTTCAGAACACAATGGAAAGTTTTTGAAACGACTACAACAGTACTACTCTTATGTTCCAAAGAGAACTAGATGGGATATTTATATGAAAAAGGGGCATAGATTCTTCAGAACAAAACAATAAGAACACATCTATCAAACTAGATCTATACGGAGTTAACCATGCATTTCTAAGATAATGCCAACAGTTTTCATTAATGTCTGAGTTGGCTTCTAAGGTAGTGTTTGGTTGAGAAGCCAAGTAGAACGGAGATCGTTCCATCCCTGATTCGAGGAACGGAGCCGCTCTGTTCTGTGTTTGGTAATATGGAACGGAGCGGCTCTGTTTTTTGTTTGGTTGGAGAGTGAAACGGAACGGAGCGTGACTGTGCGAGCGGGTCTGGGAACGAAGCGGCTCCGTCCGTTTGATTTTTGGAGCGGGATGGTTCCAGATCTGAGGAGAATATTCCCTAATTGGAGTCATTCCGTTCTAGTTTACTTGTAACCAAACAACAACAAAACTGGGACAGAACAGTTCCGTTCTACTTGGCTCTTCAACCAAAACACTACCTAAGTGAAACTACCTTTACTTCTCCAGTTGCAGTACGTTTTTCATCCTTCTTTTGCCATCCACAGAAATACTTGATTCATCGCCAAGGACTAGCTGTATCTGGAAGTTGGTGAAAAGAGAAAACAGACATAAATGGGAAAGAAAATCAGCTTTACCTGCACAAAAAAAATATATATGTAGTAGAATTATCATCGTACACTTAATAGTGCAGCTGTAATTAAAAAAGATAGCAAGGTAAGAAAAAAATATGCAAAAATGTCTTCCTAGAGATCAAAGGAAGACACGTCTTGAACATCTATTTGAAAAATTCTCGGAAGTTATTACTGTAACTTATCCAGTATTAACAACTTATTCTTTACATGGGAGCCAGATACAGGGTCATCAAAGGCCTAAACTTATGCATCAACTATATAACTGTAAAATTAGCAGTTTTTTCTGGAACCACTGTAAAATTAACAGTTGTTCACACTATACATGAACCAAATTTATTGGGATTTTTCATCCATATCCATACCTACATTTGAGGGGGTACTTATTTATACCCCAAATTAGTGAATGACATGTGGAGTCTCGTCCTATATGGTGTCATTGAAACAAGTTAATGGTATAGAGGCTTAAGTGCACCTCAGGTGATGGTACAGGTGAAAATATTCCCAAAATTAATATGGCCAGAATCCATTCTGTCTAAAATTTTGCTTAGCTCTAGCAATCATGTTAACTGTAAAGCTTTGTCTCTCAACTAAAACACATGTTTAGACTAATATAAATTCTTCACATAGTTTGCATAATCTATTATTCAGATCACAGATTACCATCATGTACATCATTATAATGAAGAGTTAGTACTGACTACTGAGTTAGTTTCACATATGCAGATGAGAGAGCATTTGAGCTTAGATGTCATACATTTCCAACAGTATTGTCAGACAATTGGCGAGTCCAGGCATTTGACAAGTTGATAGACCCATCTCTCAAAGAAACAGCAAGTCCAGAAGTTGCTGTAGAATGTGGTGAAATTTGACTGAAGTACACAATTTTGACAAAATTACAATTTGTAATATAGACGAGAATTAGCAAAATATGAAATAAATTATGGGATGGTGTTCTCACCGAAAACATCTGCCCACCAATAACAGAACGTAGTCCAGCTGTGGCCATAAACTCAATAGAGGAAACAGGAGACAACTGGTGTCGCAGCACAGTGGTTGCTGCTCCAGATCCAGCTGAGCCATTTACAATCAAATTCCCACCAACAACGACAGTATTTTGCTTGGACACTGGCAACTCAACTTGACTAAGCATCGCCATTCTAGTCATTTTCAAAATCAAATGACTAAATCACCTTACTGTCTATAACTAATCATACTAAAATCTAAAGAAGTGACTGAAGGACAAATATGTCAGAGGTTCTAAACGAATTGCTAAAGTGCCATCTTGAAAGTTAAAAATATGTTAAACACTGCAAGAAGAATGAAAGAGAGAAACGTTAAAGGTAAGCTGTAGGCAGCCATGGGCCGATTCCCATCTCTCAGTGGTCAATTTCCTGAAAAAGGTTTTCTAAACCCTGCTTGGTAACTCTAACTTATATACGAGCAGCTAAGCATTGTGAATAGGAATAGGCATCAAAAGGAGTGCAACCGGTAGTTATACACATAAACTATGAAATACTGCTAACCATTCAAAAATAAAAACTTATATGTAAAAGTATGGAAAAATGTATGCAAATTAAATAAATTCCATCATAAAAAACAAATGCTGAAGAATGCAAAATAGCACGCAATGATTTCACCATCAAAATTACAATTGATATTTCAGGTCAAGTAATAATTACCAAGCAATTTGCTAGTTTCGCCATCAAAATTACAATAGACATTTCAGGTCGAGTAATAAATTACTAGGCAATTTGCAGCTTATTATAACCAAGAATTAAACAAAAGAATAGTCTCCATATTATCGTATTCTGAGCAGCTTCCCAGTGGTGTGACTGGAAGAAAAGACAATAGGCATATAGATTACTAAAAAGGAAAACACTATTTACCCTCTCATGATGCTCCCGTCATTTAAATATTGTTGGCACTGAGAAATTAGCAATGATTGAGCCATTGGGTAGAGCATGCTTGAAAAGTTTTCTTCCTCCTTGCGCCGCCGCAGTCGTTCTAACTGTTCCTTGATTTCTTCTGGTTTAGTTAGCTTGGGACCAAGTTCCAGGCCAGAATTTAAACCTTCCATACCATAGATGTCATACACCTGTCTTTGTTATCATCTGATAGTATCTCATAAGCTTCACATATTCGTTGGAAGTTTTCAGTTGCTACATCCTTCATCTAGACAGGCACAGATGAAAATGAACGATACTAGTCAGTCCACAAAAATCACTAATGTAAACAGTAGATGACTACTTAAACCTCGCCAGTAGGGGAAAGACCACCCCACAATATTATCTTAAGAAGCTCAATCGGAGCCCCGGCCGAGAAAGATTAGTCCATACACCTGTCTTTTGTTATCATCTGATAGTATCTCATAAGCTTCACGAGAAGCTACATCCTTCTACTCGTGCTTTAAGCCCTCGCAGGGCCCCTACACCAAGATCTGACCCCAAAGATTAGTCCATCTCGTGTGCAGACAACCAGAGGACCAGCAATGACCTTTTTTAACCTCAGTCTGAAATTCACTCTCACTGGATTCAAAACTCAAGACCTAAGGAGTGCTACTCAGAGTCTCATACCACTTTCCTAAGTATGTCCAGTTTATAGAAAAATACATATACACCAGCATCTATAACCTCGAATTAGTTTCATTAAATCCACAATAAATATGTCTTAGCAGTGCATTTATTTGGTATTATAGATGTTAGTGTATTTTTTTCTAAAAAAATAGTCAAAGCTAAAGAAGTTTGACTTAGGCCAAGATAGAGTGTCCTATAATTTGGAATGGAGAAAGTACATAGTATTTTCCCGAATACTTGAAATGGAGGTGTGGAGAATCCAAGAGTGCACTAGAAATCCTGATGGCATCTACCAAGTTACCAGATAAACAATATGCCGTATACGTCTTAATAATGTTCATAGAATCATATCCTAGAAAAGCTGAAAGATTCATTTTGATCAGTTAATAATAAATTTGTTCTTTTAGTAGCATTCTGAATTAAAGAGCAAAGATTGTTTATGAGAAAACGAATATAGATGTTAACGTATTCGTACTAAATGAAGTGCTGATGTGCAAAGGAAAGGATAAGGGTTTTTTCCTCCTGTTTTCAAAAGGACCATATGCACATGGTGACTAGCACACCAAGTCACCAGCCATGACACTATCCATTAAACCCTAGGGGACTCTCCTTAGGGCTAGCAACATAAACGGCCCATGACTCGCAATATCTTCCAATCGCCCAATGAACCGCCAAGTGAAAAAAAAAACTTGATTTAGACACAAAATACAGATTTTCATTTGCATTACCAACATTTTGGAAACAAACTTGGATAAAATTAGTGCCAGAGTGCACGCTTATACACACTGATCTGTCTACTTCTACCACTACTCTGATGCTACTAACAATATCTTCACATGCATCAAATAGGCACATGACTAAGACTACATCATGGCACATATTATTGTCAAATGTCGCCCTTGATTTTGTGTCCTCAAAAGAGAGAAAACAAATCCCTTTTGTTATAACTAGAATCGCAAGCATGTAACTGGTAAAAGCACAACTTCAACCAGGCACAGGAAGCTTGCAATGCCAGTGGATGCTAACTAAGGATGCCGGTGGGTACCTACTGGCTACTGGTGTTGTTTTGGTCAGCTAACTAATTACGATCAAATGCCATTCTAGATCATTTCCCTCAAAAATTAAATTACGTGATATGGCATTCTAGTTCATTTGGGCAAGTTTTTTGGATCGACCCAATGACCCAGAGAAATTTGAACTTCCATTCATGATGCTAACCTAACACCAGTTCAAAAGGAAAAAAGAACTATTGTTAAAACCCTAAGCCCAAGCCAATCAAATCGCATGGGAAGGGGTGGCGGCTCTACCTGCGGGTCCTGGTATTTATCGGGGTGGTAGATTTGCGCAAACTGGCGGTACGCCCTGCGGACTTCCTCGCTGGAGGCGTCCGGCGAGAGGTGGAGCAGCGCGTAGAGTTCCCTCCCGTTTCTCCGGCTCCGGAGCCGACGCCATCCCGCTCTCGTGGTGCGGCGGCTGCTTACCGCTCGCTCGGCGGCCGCGGCGGGGGTGGTTTTTTTTGGCTGGGAGGGGTTTATGCGGAATTCCTTTTCTATTTTTTTAGTCTGTATACTTTGTAGGGAGCTCGTTTGTAATGATGTTCTTCACTTCTGCAGCAAGCCAGCAAAGCCTTGCCGATGCTTGCCTTTGGTTTGTGGGAATTTGTGTGCGTCGTCTCCCTTTCAAGGCGTAACCGTCGTTTGCAACAAAATACGGGCCGGTTAGCGATCATCAGAAGATAGAGACTGACTGACTGGGCCTCTGGAGTCTGGGCCAACAAAAGATCTGTGAACACGTATGGGCCATGGCCTATGTAGTTATGGGCTATCCATCGTGGGCTGGTGCAACTATAAAAAATCTGATAAGCTAAATGCGCGCTTGGTTCACTTCTCCCTATCTGCTCTGAAGATATTCTCATCAGTCTTCTGGCTCGTATCTGTGGAGTCCTTTGAAAAAAAAACCAGAGTCGTGTCAAACACTTTTGTTTAAAACGACTTACTGTAAAAGGTACCTAAAAGCTAGAGCCATTTTTGTACTACGAAGAAGAAGACACAATTAGTAACTTCACCAACTTTGGCTCTAGCTCTGGCACTACTGCCAAACGATTTGCGAAATGGCTTCAGCTCTACAAAAAAATGTTTCCAGAAAAATCAGAGCTAGAGCTGTTTTTGCGCAAGCCATAGTTCTGCCAAATGGAACCCTAAGCTGCTTAGGGTGTAATTGGTTGGATGCTAACTAGTCCTAGACTCGCAGCTAAACCAGGCCTATCTCAACCAAGTTATACACATATAGCTATAGTTGTTTGTTTTGGTTGCACTGGATGGGTCTGGATGTACAGAAACGATGTTTGATTGGCTTGTAATTCAATGGACTACAACAGTTCATACAAAGGTTGTTTGTTGGTTGGATGTAACTTTGCACATGGGCGAAACACGCAAAAAATTATAATGAACTAGTAATCAAATGCTAAAATTTATTGTCCAAGATTGAAATACAACAATAATTCTTTAATGCTCCAAAGACTCTCTCAACTGTGACACGTAGGCTTGAATGTCTCAAGTTGAATAGCTCTCTGGGATTTGTTGGTAATTCATGCCCGCCGTATTCCTTCGAATGGTAATGTGTACCATGGTAAGGAGGAAGGAAACTAGGTCGACATGCATATCCAACATTAACTAAGTAGAATTTACCTAGAAATTATGTTACATGGATTAACACTACATTTTCCCATATGACACTTTTTTGGTAAACCAAATGTTTAGAAGTACCTGGGGCAACCCTTAACCCATCCTCTCACTCTAGAGCATCAGCCAGTATTAGGGCATCATGTGGAGAACCCTCCCATCCATCTAGGACGAATTTTAAATTAAAATCAACTGCAACTAAAACATTGAGTGGTGTAATGTGTTTGCCCCTAAAAGTTGTCAGATATCATGGCAGGCACCCTAGCATGTACATATGTGTCATCAATTATGCCCACACAATCCTACAGGAGCCCCATAAATGTCATTAACAAATGATGCCAAGATAATCTGGTAAAAGTACCCTACACATAGAATGCTAAGAGTTTTACCTTAAAGTATGGGTACCATATGTGGCTGGCTGGTACTATTTTTAGGATCCGTCTCATTTGAGGGGGGGCTTTATCATATCCTTAAGGAACACTTTTGGTATAAGGATTCTAAGATATGAAATCCTCTTTTGTCTTTACAAGAGAAAAGGTGAGAATAATCAGAGTTAAGCAGCAATAGATAAGAAAAGATTAATGGAAGTTTAGAAAGAACCAGAGTAGCATATGCAAGTAGGTAAAGGTTGTCCAAATCTATCTAGGTTACGTTCTACAGTCAACATCCATCTGATACCACTTCTGTCACACACGAATTTAGGGGCAAACCCGGATGAATCTCAAATGTGTGCTTGGATTAAGTCTCACACATATAATGACTCATGGTATAGAAATAAATGTAACATCATTATTATATAATAGAAGTTATGTACAAAATAACTACGTAAAATATATCATATGACGATAAACGATTCTCCGCAACCATAATTGACTGAAAAGACGGCGGCCTAGACCTTTTCGAACTCATCGTAGCATCCTTCATGCTCTTCAACTTGTAGTACCTATTATTGACCTGGTGTGATTATAGCAAGAGTGAGGTCACATATGTTCATCGCTTAGTAAGTGTGGGTAATAGTGTGCATGAGTTCACTTACGGTGGGAGCTCATGTGTAGTGTAAGGCTTACCAAATAAAATGGTTAAGTTTGAGCATTGCTTTTAATAAGTGAAAGCAACCTAGAGGGGGGGGTGAATAGGTGATCCTGTAAAAAACTTCAAACTTAAGCCACAAAAACTTGTTAAGTGTTAGCACGATTATTGCCAAGTGGCGTAAGGTGAAGTCTTCAACAATCTCAACAAAACACAGTACCACAAGAGAATCAAGCACAGAGTGACACAGTGGTTTTATCCCGTGGTTCGGCCAAGACCAACGCTTGCCTACTCACGTTGTGGCGTCCCAACGACCGAGGGTTGCAATCAACCCCTCTCAAGCGGTCCAAAGACCCACTTGAATACCACGGTGTTTTGTTTTCCTTTCACTATCCCGTTTGCAAGGAATCTCCACAAATTGGAGTCTCTTGCCCTTACAAGTATATGATCACAAATGAAACACAGAGTAAGGGAGGGAAGCAACACACACAAATCACAGCAAAAGCGCACACACACGGCCAAGACTCGAGCTCACAAGACTATCTCAGAGTTCTCACTTAGAACAGAGCTCGAATCACTTAGAAACACAAACGAAATGCGCAGAGACTTAGTGTGGATGATCAAGAATGCTCAAAGGTTGCTTGTGTCATCCTCCATGCGCCAAGGGGTCCCTTTTATAGCCCCAAGGCAGCTAGGAGCCGTTGGGAACAAATCTGGAAGGCCATCTTTGCCTTCTGTCTCGTGGCGCACCGGACAGTCCGGTGCACACCGGACACTGTCCGGTGCCCGATTTGTTTCCATAAAAAGCGAAGCCGACCGTTGCCGACCGTTGCAGATCTGGCGCACCGGACAGTCCGGTGCACACCGGACAGTCGGTGCTTCTTCCGACCGGTTTGGCTCGGCCACGTGTCGCGCGCCGATCGCGCGGCCGACCGTTGGCCCGGCCGACCGTTGCTCACCGGACAGTCCGGTGCACACCGGACAGTCCCGTTGAATTTTAGCCGAAGTCGCCGGAGAAAAACCCGAGAGCGGCCTCTTCGGCCGAGGCAGCCTGGCGCACCGGACACTGTCCGGTGCACCACCGGACAGTCCCGGTGCCCCAGACCGAAGCAGCCCCTTGGCTGTACACAGCCAAGTCTTCCCTTCTCTTCTTTATCTGTTTCTAACACTTAGACAAATATATCAGTACACAAAACCAATGTACTAAGGCTTAGAAACATACCTTAACTTGTGATTTGCACTTTGTTCATCCTTGGGCATATTTTCACATTTAAGCACTTGTGTTTGCACTCAATCAACCAAAATACTTAGAAATGGCTCAAAGGCACATTTCCCTTTCAATCTCCCCCTTTTGGTGGATTTATGCCAACACAACATAAAGTAGATAGCACAAGTGCAAAATCACTTCAAATAAAAACTCAAATTGGTTTTATTCAATTTGACATATATGGATCATCCTTTGCCACCACTTGGTTTGTTTTTGCAAATCAAACTCAAATCTCTATTTCTAAGTCAAACACACATGTTGAGACATAAAGAGAGTCATTCCAAAAGCGATTGATCAAAAGAGTTCAAAAACTCCCCCCTATTTCCCATATCAACACTTCTTCCCGCACAAGGCCAACTTTTGACAATAGAGACAATAAGAGACAATAAAGCTTTTGACAAAACAAAAACTCTATTCTACTATTTTCAAAATCTCTCAAGTGGTAGCTGATCCATTTATCACTTTGGCCTTTATTTTTCTCCCCCTTTGGCATCAAGCACCAAAAACGGGATCAATCTTGGCCCTCTAACCCCATTGCCTCACCAAAGTCTTCAATTACGAGCAAATGGCAATAAGATTTCATGAGATGAACTTGGAATTAGTTACCCTCTCATCGGAGTGCAGTGGAAGTCTTTCATGGTCCAAGTCCACCTTTTCCCTTTCAATCCTCCTTCGAGACTAAATCAAGCAAACTCAAGCAAATGGTTAGTCTCAAAGGGTCAAGTTGTAACACATCTCCCCTAAACATGTGGCATCACTTTGCAACGGACTTGTGAGGTCCAGGGAGTGTTGTACAACTTGAGCACCACAATAAGCAACAAAATGCAGACTGAACCTGATCAAATGCATAAACACATGTATGCTACAATTCAATCCAAGTTTCCGCGAATCTAAGACATTTAGCTCACTACGCAGCCTGCAAAAGGTCTTCTCATCTAGAGGCTTGGTAAAGATATCGGCTAGCTGGTTCTCGGTGCTAACATGAAACACTTCGATATCTCCCTTTTGCTGGTGGTCTCTCACAAAGTGATGCCGGATGTCTATGTGCTTTGTGCGACTGTGTTCAACAGATTTTCCGCCATGCGGATAGCACTCTCATTATCACATAGGAGCGGGACTTTGCTCAGATTGTAGCCAAAGTCCCTGAGGGTTTGCCTCATCCAAAGTAGTTGCGCGCAACACTGTCCTGCGGCAACATACTCCAGGCCTCAGCGGTGGATAGGGCAACGGAAGTTTGTTCTTAGAGTTCCATGACACCAGGGACCTTCCTAAGAATTGGCACGTCCCCGATGTACTCTTCCTATCGACCTTACATCCAGCATAGTCGGAGTCTGAGTATCCAACTAAGTCAAAGGTAGACCCCTTTGGATACCAGAAGCCCGAAGCAAGGCGTAGCAACCAAATATCTAAGAATTCGCTTTCACCGCCACTAAGTGACACTCCCTTAGGATCGGATTGAAATCTAGCACACATGCATACGCTAGAGCATAATATCCGGTCTACTAGCACATAATAGAGCAAAGAACCTATCATTGACCGGTATGCTTTTTGATCAACGACTTACCTCCTTTGTTGAGGTCGGTGTGTCCGTCGGTCCCCATCGGAGTCTTTGCGGGCTTGGCGTCCTTCATCCCAAACCGCTTTAGCAGATCTTGCGTGTACTTCGTTTGGGAGATGAAGGTGCCGTCCTTGAGTTGCTTCACTTGGAACCCAAGGAAGTAGTTCAACTCGCCCATCATCGACATCATCGAATTTCTGCGTCATCACCCTGCTAAACTCTTCACAAGACTTTTGGTTAGTAGAAACCAAATATTATGTCATCGACATAAATTTGGCAACACAAAACAAATCACCATCACATGTCTTTGTAAAAAGAGTTGGATCGGCTTTCCCAACCTTGAAAGCATTAGCAATTAAAAAGTCTCTAAGGCATTCATACCATGCTCTTGGGGCTTGCTTAAGTCCATAGAGCGCCTTAGAGAGCTTACACACATGGTCGGGGTACCGTTCATCCTCGAAGCCAGGGGGTTGCTCCACGTACACCTCCTCCTTGATTGGCCTGTTGAGGAAAGCGCTCTTCACATCCATTTGAAACAACCTGAAAGAATGGTGAGCGGCATATGCTAGCAAGATTCGAATTGACTCTAGCCTAGCCACAGGAGCAAAGGTCTCCTCGAAATCCAAACCTGCGACTTGGGCATAACCTTTTGCCACAAGTCGAGCCTTGTTCCTCGTCACCACCCCATGCTCGTCCTGTTTGTTGCGGAACACCCACTTGGTTCCCACAACATTTTGCTTCGGACGAGGCACCAGTGTCCAAACTTCATTGCGCTTGAAGTTGTTTAACTCCTCTTGCATGGCCAACACCCAGTCTGGATCTAGCAAGGCCTCTTCTACCCTGAAAGGCTCAATAGAAGAGACAAAGGAGTAATGCTCACAAAAATTAACTAATCGAGATCGAGTAGTTACTCCCTTGCTAATGTCACCCAGAATTTGGTCGACGGGATGATCCACTTTGAATCATCGCTCGAACTTGGGTTGGAGGTGCCGGTTGCGCTTCTTCCTCCATTACGTTATCATCTTGTGCTCCCCCTTGATCACACGCCTCCTTATGATGAACCTGTTCATCGTCTTGAGTCGGGGGATTGCACCATAATTGAGGAAGAGGGTTGATCTTGCTCATCTTGTTCCTGTGGTCGCACATCACCAATCGCCATGGTTCGTATGGCGGCCGTCGGAATATCTTCTTCATCTACATCATCAAGATCACAACTTGCTCTCTTGGAGAGCCATTAGTCTCATCAAATACAACGTCGCTAGAGACTTCAACCAAACCCGATGATTTGTTGAAGACTCTATACGCCTTTGTATTTGAGTCATAACCTAACAAAAACCCCTCTACAGCTTTGGGAGCAAAATTTAGAATTTCTACCCTTCTTCACTAGAATGTAGCACTTGCTCCCAAATACACGAAAGTACGATACATTGGGTTTGTTACCGGTTAGTAGCTCATATGACGTCTTCTTGAGGAGGCGATGAGGTAGACCCTGTTGATGGCGTGGCAAGCAGTGTTCAACGGCTTCCGTCCAAAAGCACTCGGGGGTCTTGAACTCTCCTAGCATCGTCCTCGCCATGTCAATGAGCGTCCTGTTCTTCCTCTCTACCACACCATTTTGCTGTGGTGTGTAGGGAGCGGAGAACTCGTGCTTGATCCCTTCCTCTTCAAGGAACTCCTCCACTTGAAGGTTCTTGAACTCGGACCCGTTGTCGCTCCTTATCTTTTCACTTTGAGCTCAAAACTCATTTTGAGCTCTCCTGAGGAAGCGCTTGAGGGTCCCTTGGGTTTCAGACTTATCCTGCAAAAAGAACACCCAAGTGAAGCGGGAAAATCATCAACAATAACTAAACCATACTTACTTCCCCCTATGCTTAGGTAGGCGACGGGTCCGAAGAGGTCCATATGCAGCAGCTCCAGGGGCCTTGAAGTGGTCATCACATTCTTGCTGTGATGTGCTCCTCCCACCTGTTTCCCTGCTTGACAAGCTGCACAAGGTCTATCTTTTTCGAATTGAACGTTAGTCAAACCTATCACGTGTTCTCCCTTTAGAAGCTTGTGAAGGTTCTTCATCCCCACATGTGCTAAGCGGCGATGCCACAGCCAGCCCATGCTAGTCTTAGCTATTAAGCATGCATCTAGACCGGCCTCTTCTTTGCAAAATCAACTAAATAAAGTTTGCCGTCTAATACACCCTTAAAAGCTAGTGAACCATCACTCCTTCTAAAGACAGACACATCTACGTTGTAAATGAGACAGTTATACCCGATATGACATAATTGACTAACAGATAGCAAATTATATCCAAGACTCTCTACTAAAAATACATTAGAGATAGAATGCTCATTAGAAATCGCGATTTTACCTAACCCTTTTACCTTGCCTTGATTCCCATCACCGAATACAATTAAATCTTGGGAATCCTTATTTTGACGTAGGAGGTGAACATCTTCTTTTCCCCCGTCATATGGTTTGTGCATCCGCTGTCGATAATCCAGCTTGAACCCCCGGATGCATAACCTGCAAGGCAAATTTAGGCTTGGGACTTAGGTACCCAACTCTTGTTGGTCCTACAAGGTTAGTGCAAATATCCTTAGGGGACCCAAATGCAAGTTTTGTCTCCCTTGCATTTTGCCCCTAACTTCCTAGCAACAATTTTCTTATCCTTTCTACAAATAGCAAAAGGAAGCATTTAAAGCATATAAATTGTGGAAGGTTCATTTGCTATTTTCCTAGGAGCATGAATAACATTCCTTCTAGGCACATGATGAATAGCATTTCTTTTAGGAACAACATTTCTCCTAGTAACATTTCTATCATACACATAAGAGGAACTAGGAGCAAACATGGTATGAGAATCATAAACATATGAATCATAAGCATCATGACTTACATTTCTAGTTTGTCTTCTATCATGATACAAAAATGCATGGTTCCTTTTAGCACTAGTAGCCATAGGGGCCTTCCCTTTCTCCTTGGCGGGAATGGGAGCCTTATGGCTTGTTAAGTTCTTAGCTTCTCTCTTGAAGCCAAGTCCATCCTTAATTGAGGGGTGTCTACCAATTGTGTAGGCATCCCTTGCAAATTTAGCTTATCGAAATCATTCTTGCTAGTCTTAAGTTGAGCATTAAGACTAGCCAGTTCATCATTAAGCTTGGAAATTGAAACTAGGTGTTCACTACAAGCATTAATGTCAAAGTCTTTACACCTAGTACAAATTTCAACATGTTCTACACAAGAATTGGATTTGTTTGCTACTTCTAATTTAGCATTTAAATCATTGTTGACACCTTTCAAAGTAGAAATGGTTTCATGACAAGTAGATAGTTCATAAGAAAGCATTTCATTTCTTTTTACTTCTAAAGCATATGATTTTTGTGCCTCTACAAATTTATCATGTTCATCATACAATAAATCCTCCTGCTTTTCTAAAAGCCTATCCTTTTCATTCAATGCATCAATCAATTCATTGATTTTATCTATCTTAGATCTATCTAAGCCCTTGAACAAGCATGAATAATCTATGTCATCATCACTAGACTCACTATCACTAGAAGAAGCATAAGTGGAGTCTTGAGTACTCACCTTCTTTCTCCCTTGCCATAAGACATGTGAGACGCTCGTTGGGGAAGAGAGCCGATTTGTTGAAGGCAGTGGCGGCGAGTCCTTCGTTGTCGGAGTCGGAGGAGGAGCAATCCGAGTCCCACTCCTTTCCTAGATGCGCCTCGCCCTTTGCCTTCTTGTATTGCTTCTTCTTTTCTCTTTTGTTCCCCTTTTCCTGTCACTTTCATTATCGGGACAGTTAGCGATAAAATGACCAAGCTTACCGCATTTGAAGCATGAGCGCTTCCCCTTGGTCTTGGTCTTGCTTGACTGCCCCTTGCGGACCATTTAGCGCCGTCTTGAATCTCTTGATGATGAGAGCCATCTCTTCATCGTTGAGTCGCCGGCCGCCTCAATTTGTGCCACCTTGCTAGGTAGCGCCTCCTTGTTTCGTGTTGCCTTGAGAGCGAGAGGTTGCGGCTCGTTGATCGGACCCATTCAAGGCGTCGTCCACATATCTCGCCTCCTTGATCATCATTCGCCCGCTAACAAATTTCCCAAGAACTTCTTCGGGCGACATCTTGGTGTACCTGGGATTTTCACGTATATTGTTCACCAAGTGAGGATCAAGAACGGTAAAATGACCTTAGCATTAGGCGGACGACGTCGTGGTCCGTCCATCGCGTGCTCCCGTAGCTTCTTATCTTGTTGATAAGGGGTCTTGAGCCGATTGTATGTTTTGCGTTGCTCCTCGCCCCTTATCATTGCGAACCGTCCAGGTTCGCCCTCCACCAACTCCATCTTGGTGAGTAAGGTGACGTCGTTCCCCTCATGAGAAATTTTGAGGGTGTCCCAGATTTGCTTGGCGTTATCCAAGCCGCTCACCTTATGGTATTCATTACTGCACAAGGAAGCTAGAAGAACAGTAGTAGCTTGTGCATTCTTATGAATTTGTTCATTAATGAACATGGGACTATCCGAACTATCAAAATGCATTCCACTCTCTACAATCTCCCATATACTAGGATGGAGAGAGAATAGGTGACTACGCATTTTGTGGCTCCAAAATCCGTAGTCCTCTCCATCAAAATGTGGGGGCTTGCCGAGTGGAATGGAGAGCAAATGAGAATGTGAACTTTGCGGATACGAGAGTAATCAAAAGAAAAAGTTCGAATTAAACCGGTTTTCTTCTCTCGTAGTCGTTGTGGTCCTCGTCCTTTTGGGAAGAAGTAGACTCGTCGCTGTCGTAGTAGATGATCTCCTTGATGCGCCTGGTCTTCTTCTTCTTCCCTTCCTTCCGTCTTTGGCCCGAGCCGGAGTCGGTAGGCTTATCGTCCTTCGGCTCGTTGACGAAGGATTCCTTCTCTTTGTCCGTTGATCACTATACCCTTCCCCTTAGGATCCATCTCTTCGGGCGGTTAGTCCCTTTGTGAAGAGAACGGCTCTGATACCAATTGAAAGCACCTAGAGGGGGGGGTGAATAGGTGATCCTGTAAAAACTTCAAACTTAAGCCACAAAAACTTGTTAAGTGTTAGCACGATTATTGCCAAGGTGGCTAAGGTGAAGTCTTCAACAATCTCAACAAAAACACAGTACCACAAGAGAATCAAGCACAGAGTGACACAGTGGTTTTATCCCGTGGTTCGCCAAGACCAACGCTTGCCTACTCCACGTTGTGGCGTCCCAACGGACGAGGGTTGCAATCAACCCCTCTCAAGCGGTCCAAAGACCCACTTGAATACCACGGTGTTTTGTTTTCCTTTCACTATCCCGTTTGCAAGGAATCTCCACAAATTGGAGTCTCTTGCCCTTACAAAGTATATGATCACAAATGAAACACAGAGTAAGGGAGGGAAGCAACACACACAAATCCACAGCAAAAGCGCACACACACGGCCAAGACTCGAGCTCACAAGACTATCTCAGAGTTCTCACTTAGAACAGAGCTCGATCACTTAGAAACACAAACGAATGCGCAGAGACTTAGTGTGGATGATCAAGAAATGCTCAAAGGTTGCTTGTGTCATCCTCCATGCGCCAAGGGGTCCCTTTTATAGCCCCAAGGCAGCTAGGAGCCGTTGGGAACAAATCTGGAAGGCCATCTTTGCCTTCTTCTCGTGGCGCACCGGACAGTCCGGTGCACACCGGACACTGTCCGGTGCCCGATTTGTTTCCATAAAAAGCGAAGCCGACCGTTGCCGACCGTTGCAGATCTGGCGCACCGGACAGTCCGGTGCACACCGGACAGTCCGGTGCTTCCTTCCGACCGTTGGCTCGGCCACGTGTCGCGCGCCGATCGCGCGGCCGACCGTTGGCCCGGCCGACCGTTTGGCTCACCGGACAGTCTGGTGCACACCGGACAGTCCGGTGAATTTTAGCCGAAGTCGCCGGAGAAAAACCCGAGAGCGGCCTCTTCGGCCGAGGCAGCCTGGCGCACCGGACACTGTCCGGTGCACCACCGGACACTGTCCGGTGCACCACCGGACAGTCCGGTGCCCCAGACCGAAGCAGCCCCTTGGGCTGTACACAGCCAAGTCTTCTCTTCTCTTCTTTTATTCTGTTTCTAACACTTAGACAAATATATCAGTACACAAAACCAATGTACTAAGGCTTAGAAACATACCTTAACTTGTGATTTGCACTTTGTTCATCCTTGGGCATATTTTCACATTTAAGCACTTGTGTTTGCACTCAATCACCAAAATACTTAGAAATGGCTCAAAGGCACATTTCCCTTTCAATAAGTTGGTCAAATTTTTACTAGCAAATACTAAGTATAAATGTATATCATATCCCAATTAAATAATTGATTACAATTAAAAATAAATCTCAAAATGCAATGCAAATGACAGGTTAAGTCTAATTCTATAAATTACTTGTGTGAAGGTTCAAGAGCCGCTCATGACCGTGAGCAAGACCGATATATCAATTTTACACTCTGCAGAGGTGATATATCTTTACCCACAAGTTGCGTAAAAGTTTAGAGAACTTTGCACCCAACCACGCTTGTGCCGCCCAGCACAATACCACATTATGAAGGTGTGGTGGCATAGGGGACGCTACTAGACATTTACAAAGTTCCACTAGCATGAGAAGTCTGTTATGGTCCAGGAAGAAGGAAGCATAGGAATCTCTTGTCCGAAAAAGCAATCACGAACAGTTCGCCGAGGACCTCCCTATACCCTGTAGTGACACACTCCCCGCTTGCCCTTTAGGGAAAAGATTATATCGCACTAGCTTCCTAATTAATCGGCCAAGACCAGAGCCATATAGTCCTTGTGGTTGCACTGTTGTCTTGGGTAGTTCTCCATGTTCCAATTAAACAATACGGTCTTATCATGTATCATAATAAAGCCAACAATAATAAATCATAATGGAACATGAGCGTGAATCATAAATAGCATTAACCCAAAAACCAGGTAGTAGCAATATCAAGACTACCCCATAATTCATTTGTATGCCAGGTGTAGGTTAAACAAAACTACGTAACATATTAGGTCCTATCAAGTTAACTTAAACATGCATCGGTGATTAACATTAACATTATTAGGTAAAAAGGAAAGTGATCAAGAACACAATTTGTCTTATACTTGCGATAGCCTTGTTGCCCAGATGTTGTCCAAAAGTTGGGCTTAAGGTTCCTCATAACCTCATTTATATTCGTAACAAAACATACACATAAGTTGATAATAAATAAAAAATAAACATTACACCAAAGGATGTAAACAAACCACACATTAGTATTCTACATGTTGATACGAGATCGTAGGTACAGAACTACTAAATTCAGAGTTATGGTTTCAAAAGATATATTTTTCGGAAGATTTACGTGATTAACTATGAAAACTATGTTTCTAGATTGGGTTAGTATAAATCATGTGAGAAAGATAAAGAAAATAACTAACCTTAACTTTAATCTAAGTTATATCTTGATTGGCAATAATATTTTAGTCATATTATAATCATGGACTAAATTAGAATATTATACTACCTCCGTTCTCGAATACTTGTCGCCATCTCTAATATTTGTCGCTCGCTAGTTCATTTTTGAACTAAACACGACAAATAAAAAAGAACGGAGGGAGTATTAACTTATATCAAAAAAAGTTAATCTAACAAACATAGGATAAATAAATATTTATTTTGAAGACATGTTACATGATAAAATAAGGTTTACTAAAGTATAGACAATATTACTACGAGTCTAACGCAACTTAAACGGATTAAAACTGAAAGTCGCCTAGAGGGGGGGGGTGAATAGGGCGAAACTGAAATTTACAAATATAAACACAACTACAAGCCGGGTTAGCGTTAGTAATAAAGAAACGAGTCCGGGAGAGAGGGCGCAAAACAAATCCCAAGCGAATAAGCAAGTGAGGACACGAAGATTTGTTTTACCGAGGTTCGGTTCTTGCAAACCTACTCCCCGTTGAGGAGGCCACAAAAGGCCGGGTCTCTTTCAACCCTTCCCTCTCTCAAACGATCCACGGATCGAGTGAGCTTTCTTTTCTTAATCACTTGGAACACAAAGTTCCCACAAGGACCACCACAAGTTTGGTGTCTCTTGCCTCAATTACAAGTGAGTTTGATCGCAATGAAGGAATCAAGAAAGCACGATTAAAAAGCCAAGCAACAAGAGCGACAAGTAACACACGGATCACTTCCTCTCTCAAGTCACTAATCACTAATGATCTCTTTTCTCAATTGTGAAACTTGGAGAGGTGGAGGCTTTGAATGTGTCTTGGAATGGAGTGCTAGCTCTTGTATTGAATGTTGAAGGTTGGAATGCTTGGATGAAGTGAATGGAGGTGGTTGGGGTTGTATTTATAGCCACCAACCACTTCCTAGCCGTTGGGCCATTCTGCCGAGCGCGGACGGTCCGCCCTCCTGGTGCGGACGGTCCCGCCCCTGTAGATCAACGGCTGAAAATGCAACGGTCAGCAGTAACGGCTATATCAACGGCTATATTGCATTTAATGCGTCGTCAGATGTCAGACAGAGCCAGTCGCGGACGGTCCGGTCGTGCACCCCGGACGGTCCGCGAGGCCCCCTATAATTCATTTCTCCGAACCCGTTACCTTCGGGTTTTTCGGTTTCTTACCGACCGGACGGTCCGCGCCTAAGGCCGGACGGTCCGCGCGAGGGCTCGGACGGTCCTTTGCTTTTCCTTCGTACAGTCCGTAATGGAAACTTGTATTTTTGCATTGGTTCTGTCCGAGAGTCATTCTAGTGTTGCGGACGGTCCGCCGCAAGGGCCCGGACGGTCCGCGCTTGGCCTGTTTTTCCAAAAAGCTTCTCCTGTCCGGAATAATCTACGGTATTCCGGACAGTCGATTTAGCATAGTTATAGATGAACTTTTTGGCACCTGTAAAACATATAATCTAGAGCAAACTAGTTAGTCCAATTGTTTGTGTTGGGCGATTCAACCACCAAACTATTTAGGAACTAGGTGTAAGCCTAATTCCCTTTCAATCTCCCCCTTTTTGGTGATTGATGCCAACACAAACCAAAGCAAATATGGAAGTGCATAATTGAACTAGTTTGCATAATATAAGTGCAAAGGTTGCTTGGAATTTAGCCAATATAAATACTTGCAAGATATGCATGGATTGTTTCTTTCTTATATAACATTTTGGACCACGCTTGCACCACATGTTTTGTTTTTGCAAACTCTTTTGTAAATCCTTTTCAAAGTTCTTTGCAAATAGTCAAAGGCAAATGAATAAGATTTGAGAAGCATTTTCAAGATTTGAAATTTTCTCCCCCTGTTTCAAATGCTTTTCCTTTAACTAAACAAAACTCCCCCTAAATGAGATCCTCCTCTTAGTGTTCAAGAGGGTTTTTGATATGTCATTTTGAAATACTACTTTCTCCCCCTTTTGAAACACAATAGGATATCAATTGAAAAATATTCAACACTTAAGTTTTTGAAATTGGTGGTGGTGCGGTCCCTTTTGCTTGGGCTCTTACTTTCTCCCCCTTTGGCATGAATCGCCAAAAAACGGAAGCATTAGAGCCCTCGAAGTGTTTCCTTCCCCTTGGGTCATAAATAAATGAGTTAAGATTATACCAAAGACGAAGTCCTTTTGCTTGGTGCTCATGATTTCTTCCCCTAGAATGGAGAGTTGCTTGGAGCGACGGCGAAGGATGAGTTACGTAGTGGAAGCCTTTGTCTTCGCCGAAGACTCTAATTCCCTTTCAATACACCTATGACTTGGTTTGAAATGGACTTGAAAACACATTAGTCATAGCATATGAAAGAGATACGATCAAAGGTATACAAATGAGCTATGGGTGCAAGTTAACAAAAGAAATTCCTAGAATCAAGAATATTTAGCTCATGCCTAAGTTTGTTAAAAGATTGTTCATCAAGAGGCTTGGTAAAGATATCGGCTAATTGATCTTTAGTATTAATGTATGAAATCTCGATATCTCCCTTTTGTTGGTGATCCCTAAGAAAATGATACCGAATGGCTATGTGCTTAGTGCGGCTATGCTCGACGGGATTGTCGGCCATTTGATTGCACTCTCATTATCACATAGTAAAGGGACTTTGGTTAATTTGTAACCGTAGTCCCGCAGGGTTTGCCTCATCCAAAGCAATTGCGCGCAACAATGACCTGCGGCAATGTACTCGGCTTCGGCGGTGGAAAGAGCAACCGAATTTTGCTTCTTTGAAGCCCAAGACACCAAGGATCTTCCAAGAACTGGCAAGTCCCTGATGTGCTCTTCCTATTGATTTTACACCCCGCCCAATCGGCATCCGAATATCCAATCAAATCAAATGTGGATCCCCTAGGATACCAAAGCCCAAACTTAGGAGTATAAGCCAAATATCTCAAGATTCGTTTTACGGCCGTAAGGTGTGATTCCTTAGGGTCGGATTGGAATCTTGCACACATGCAAACGGAAAGCATAATGTCCGGTCGAGATGCACATAAATAAAGCAATGAACCAATCATTGACCGGTATAAACCTTTGATCCACGGACTTACCTCCCGTGTCGAGGTCGAGATGCCCATTAGTTCCCATGGGTGTCTTGATGGGTTTGGCATCCTTCATCCCAAACTTAGCAAGAATGTCTTGAATGTACTTTCGTTTGGCTAATGAAGGTGCCCTCTTGGAGTTGCTTGACTTGGAATCCTAGAAAATACTTCAACTCCCCCATCATCGACATCTCGAATTTCTGTGTCATGATCCTACTAAACTCTTCACATGTAGACTCGTTAGTAGACCCAAATATAATATCATCAACATAAATTTGGCATACAAACAAGTCATTTTCAAGAGTTTTAGTAAAGAGTGTAGGATCGGCCTTGCCAACTTTGAAGCCATTAGCAATAAGGAAATCTCTTAGGCATTCATACCATGCTCTTGGGGCTTGCTTGAGCCCATAAAGCGCCTTAGAGAGCCTATAGACATGATTAGGATACTCACTGTCTTCAAAGCCGGGAGGTTGCTCAACATAGACCTCTTCCTTGATTGGTCCGTTGAGGAAGGCACTTTCACGTCCATTTGATAGAGCTTAAAGCCATGGTAAGTAGCATAGGCCAATAATATGCGAATTGACTCAAGCCTAGCTACGGGTGCATAGGTTTCACCAAAATCCAAACCTTCGACTTGTGAATACCCTTTGGCCACGAGTCGAGCTTTGTTCCTTGTCACCACACCATGCTCATCTTGCTTGTTTGCGGAAGACCCATTTGGTTCCTACAACATTTTGGTTAGGACGTGGAACTAAATGCCATACCTCGTTCCTCGTGAAATTGTTGAGCTCCTCTTGCATCGCCACCACCCAATCCGAATCTTGGAGAGCTTCCTCTACCCTGTGTGGCTCAATGGAGGAAACAAAAGAGTAATGTTCACAAAAATGAGCAACCCGAGATCGAGTAGTTACCCCCTTATGAATGTCGCCGAGGATGGTGTCGACGGGGTGATCTCGTTGGATTGCTTGGTGGACTCTTGGGTGTGGCGGTCTTGGTTCTTCCTCATCCTCCTTTTCTTGATCATTTGTATCTCCCCCTTGATCATTGCTATCATCTTGAGGTGGCTCGTCTTCTTGATTTTGCTCTTCATCATTTTGAGCCTCATCCTCATTTTGAGTTGGTGGAGATGCTTGCATGGAGGGGATGGTTGATCTTGTGTACTTGGAGGCTCTTCGATTCCTTAGGACACACATCCCCGATGGACATGTTCCTTAGCGCGATGCATGGAGCCTGTTCTTCACCTATCTCATCAAAATCAACTTGCTCTACTTGAGAGCCGTTAGTTTCATCAAAACACAACGTCACAAGAGACTTCAACTAGTCCAGTGGACTTGTTAAAGACCCTATATGCCCTTGTGTTTGAATCATAACCAAGTAAAAAGGCCTTCTACAGTTTTAGGAGCAAATTTAGATTTTCTACCTCTTTTAATAAGAATGAAGCATTTGCTACCAAACACTCTAAAATATGAAATGTTGGGGCCTTTTACCGGTTAGGAGTTCATATGATGTCTTCTTGAGGATTCGGTGAAGATATAACCGGTTGATGGCGTAGCAGGCAGGTGTTGACCGCTTCGGCCCAAAACTGGTCCGGTGTCTTGTATTCATCAAGCATGGTTCTTGCCATGTACCAATAGAGTTCGATTCTTCCTCTCCACTACACCGTTTTGTTGTGGCGTGTAGGGAGAAGAGAACTCATGCTTGATGCCCTCCTCCTCAAGGAAGCTTTCAATTTGAGAGTTCTTGAACTCCGTCCCATTGTCGCTTCTTATTTTCCTTGATCCTTAAGCCGAACTCATTTTGAGCTCGTCTCAAGAATCCCTTTAAGGTCTCTTGGGTTTGAGATTTTTCCTGTAAAAGAATACCCAAGTGAAGCGAGAATATCATCCACAATTACGAGACAATACTTACTACCGCCGATGCTTATGTAAGCGATCGGGCCGAACAAATCCATGTGTAGGAGCTCCAGTGGCCTGTCAGTAGTCATTATGTTCTTGTGTGGATGATGAGTGCCAACTTGCTTCCCTGCTTGACATGCGCTACAAATCCTGTCTTTCTCAAAATGAACATTTGTTAGTCCTAAAATGTGTTCTCCTTTAGAAGCTTGTGAAGATTCTTCATTCCAACATGGGCTAGTCCGGCGGTGCCAAAGCCAACCCAAGTTAGTCTTAGCAACTAGCAAGTGTCGAGTTCAGCTCTTTCAAAATCTACCAAGTATAGCTGACCCTCTAACACTCCCTTAAAAGCTATTGAATCGTCACTTCTTCTAAAGACAGTAAGCACCAGTATCAGTAAAAGACAGTTGTAGCCCATTTTACATAATTGGGATACGGAAAGCAAATTGTAATCTAAAGAATCTACAAGAAAAACATTGGAAATAGTATGGTCAGGTGATACTAGCAATTTTACCCAAACCTTTGACCAAACCTTGATTTCCATCCCCGAATGTGATAGCTCGTTGGGGATCTTGGTTTTTCTCATATGAGGAGAACATCTTTTTCTCCCCTGTCATATGGTTTGTGCACCCACTGTCGAGTATCCAACTTGAGCCCCGGATGCATAAACCTACAAACAAGTTTAGTTCTTTGTTTTAGGTACCCAAAACGGTTTTGGGTCCTTTGGCATTAGATACAAGACTTTGGGTACCCAAACACAAGTCTTGGAACCCTTGTGCTTGCCCCCAACAAATTTGGCAACTACCTTGCCGGATTTGCTAGTAAGCACATAAGATGCATCAAAAGTTTTAAATGAAATGGCATGATCATTTGATGCATTAGGAGTTTTCTTTCTAGGCAACTTGGCAACGGGTTGGTTGCCTAGAGCTAGATGTCTCAACCCTTATACATAAAAGCATGGTTAGGGCCAGAGTGAGACTTCCTAGAGTGAATTCTCCTAATTTTGCTCTCAGGGATAACCGGCAGGGTACAAAATGTAACCCTCGTTATCCTGAGGCATGGGACCTTGCCCTTAACAAAGTTAGACAAATTTTTAGGTGGGGCATTAATTTTGACATTGTCTCCCCTTTGAAAGCCAATGCCGTCCTTATGCCCGGGCGTCTCCCATTATAGAGCATGCTTCTAGCCAATTTAAATTTTTCATTTCTAAGTCATGCTCTCTAATTTTAGCATTAAGTTGTGCTATGTGATCATTTTGTTTTTTAATTAGGCAAGGTGATCATGGATAGCATCAACATTAACATCTCTACATCTAGTGCAAATGGACATATGCTCAATAGTAGATGTAGAGGGTTTGCAAGACTTTAATTCAATAACCTTAGCATGCAACAAATCATTCTTAGTTCTAAGGGTCAGAAATAGTAGTATTGCAAACATCAAAATCCTTAGCCTTAGCAATTAATTTCTCATTCTCATTTCTAAGGCTAGCGATGGAAGCATTCAATTCATCAATCCTAGCAAGCAAGTCAACATCATCATTTCTAGGATCAATGCAAACATGAGAATCAACCTTAGCCAACAAATTAGCATTTTCATTTCTAAGGTTGTCTAAAATCTCATGGCAAGTGCTTAGCTCACTAGATAATTTTTCACATTTTTCTCTTTCTAGAGCATAAGCATTTTTAACCTTAACATGTTTCTTGTTTTCCTTGATTAGGAAGTCCTCTTGGGAGTCCAAGAGATCGTCCTTTTCATGGATAGCACTAATTAGCTCATTTAATTTTTCTTTTTGTTCCATGTTAAGGTTGGCAAAAAGAATACGCAAGTTATCCTCCTCATTTTTATCATCCTCATCACTAGATGTTTCATATTTAGTGGAGGACTTTGATTTTACCTTCTTTTTGCCGTCCTTGGCCATGAGGCACTTGTGGCCGACGTTGGGGAAGAGGAGGCCTTTGGTGACGGCGATGTTGGCGGCGTCCTCGTCGTCGGAGGAGTCGCTTGAGCTTTCGTCGGAGTCCCACTCCCGACAAACATGGGCATCGCCGCCCTTCTTCTTGTAGTACTTCTTCTTCTCCTTCCTTTTGCCCCTCTTGTCGTTGTCCCTGTCACTGTCACTTGATAATGGACATTTAGCAATAAAGTGACCGGGCTTACCACATTTGTAGCAAACCTTCTTGGAACGAGATTTGTAGTCCTTCCCCTTCCGTTGCTTGAGGATTTGCCGGAAGCTTTTGATGATTAGGGCCATCTCCTCGTTGTCGAGCTTGGAGGCGTCAATTGGTTGTCTACTTGGTGTAGACTCCTCCTTCTTCTCCTCCGTTGCCTTGAAGGCCACGGGTTGCGCCTCGGATGTGGAAGGCTCATCAAGCTCGTTGATCTTCTTGGAGCCCTTAATCATGCATTCAAAACTAACAAAATTCCCGATGACTTCCTCGGGGGTCATTTGTGTATATCTAGGATTGCCACGAATTAATTGTACTTGAGTAGGGTTAAGGAAAATAAGGGCTCTCAGAATAACCTTAACCACTTCGTGGTCATCCCATTTTGTGCTCCCGAGGTTGCGCACTTGGTTCACCAAGGTCTTGAGCCGGTTGTACATGTCTTGTGGCTCCTCCCCTTGGCGAAGACGGAAGCGACCGAGCTCCCCCTCGATCGTTTCCCGCTTGGTGATCTTGGTGAGTTCATCACCCTCATGCGCCGTCTTGAGTAGGTCCCAAATCTCCTTGGCGTTCTTCAACCCTTGTATTTTGTTGTATTCCTCCTTGCTTAAAGAGGCAAGGAGAATGGTTGTGGCTTGGGAGTTGAAGTGCTCGATTTGGGCCACTTCGTCCGTGTCGTAGTCCTCATCCCCTACGGATGGTACCTGTACACCATACTCAACAACATCCCATAATCTTTTGTGGAGAGAGATTAGATGAAATTGCATTAAATTACTCCACATAGCATAATCTTCACCATTAAAAGTTGGTGGTTTGCCTAATGGGACGGAAAGTAAAGGTGTATGTTTAGGAACGCGAGGGTAGCGTAGGGGGATCTTACTATACTTCTTACGCTCTTGGCGTTTAGAAGTGACGGACGCCGCGTCGGAGCCGGAGGTGGAGGTCGATGAAGTGTCGGTCTCGTAGAAGACCACCTTCCTCATCCTTTTGTGCTTGTCCCCACTCCGATGCGGCTTGTGAGAAGATTTTTCCTTCTTCTCCTTATGGTGAGAAGAGGAAGATCTTTTCTCCTTCCGCTTGGAGAATTTCTTCTTCTTCTCTCTTCTCTTGGTGCGGGACTCTTCTGATGAAGATGAAGTGCTCCCTTGGCTTGTAGTGGGCTTGTCGTCGCCGGTCTCCATCTCCTTCTTGGCGTGATCTCCCGACATCACTTCGAGCGGTTAGGCTCTAATGAAGCACCGGGCTCTGATACCAATTGAAAGTCGCCTAGAGGGGGGGGTGAATAGGGCGAAACTGAAATTTACAAATATAAACACAACTACAAGCCGGGTTAGCGTTAGTAATAAAGAAACGAGTCCGGGAGAGAGGGCGCAAAACAAATCCCAAGCGAATAAGCAAGTGAGACACGAAGATTTGTTTTACCGAGGTTCGGTTCTTGCAAACCTACTCCCCGTTGAGGAGGCCACAAAGGCCGGGTCTCTTTCAACCCTTCCCTCTCTCAAACGATCCACGGATCGAGTGAGCTTTCTTTTCTTAATCACTTGGAACACAAAGTTCCCACAAGGACCACCACAAGTTTGGTGTCTCTTGCCTCAATTACAAGTGAGTTTGATCGCAATGAAGGAATCAAGAAAGCACGATTAAAAAGCCAAGCAACAAGAGCGACAAGTAACACACGGATCACTTCCTCTCTCAAGTCACTAATCACTAATGATCTCTTTTCTCAATTGTGAAACTTGGAGAGGTGGAGGCTTTGAATGTGTCTTGGAATGGAGTGCTAGCTCTTGTATTGAATGTTGAAGGTTGGAATGCTTGGATGAAGTGAATGGAGGTGGTTGGGGTTGTATTTATAGCCACCAACCACTTCCTAGCCGTTGGGCCATTCTGCCGAGCGCGGACGGTCCGCCCTCCTGGTGCGGACGGTCCGCCCCTGTAGATCAACGGCTGAAAATGCAACGGTCAGCAGTAACGGCTATATCAACGGCTATATTGCATTTAATGCGTCGTCAGATGTCAGACAGAGCCAGTCGCGGACGGTCCGGTCGTGCACCCCGGACGGTCCGCGAGGCCCCCTATAATTCATTTCTCCGAACCCGTTACCTTCGGGTTTTTCGGTTTCTTACCGACCGGACGGTCCGCGCCTAAGGCCGGACGGTCCGCGCGAGGGCTCGGACGGTCTTTGCTTTTCCTTCGGACAGTCCGTAATGGAAACTTGTATTTTTGCATTGGTTCTGTCCGAGAGTCATTCTAGTGTTGCGGACGGTCCGCCGCAAGGGCCCGGACGGTCCGCGCTTGGCCTGTTTTTCCAAAAAGCTTCTCCTGTCCGGAATAATCTACGGTATTCCGGACAGTCGATTTAGCATAGTTATAGATGAACTTTTGGCACCTGTAAAACATATAATCTAGAGCAAACTAGTTAGTCCAATTGTTTGTGTTGGGCGATTCAACCACCAAAACTATTTAGAACTAGGT
>NW_023367209.1:0-44777 GCF_902167145.1 Zea mays
GCCATAGATCACATTCTTGGATTTCTGGTGGAGACCATTTCTTGGTTAAAAACTCGTACGTGTTAGCCTTCGGTATTATTGAAAATGGTCGTTCATGGCTATTTTCGACAAAAATGGGGGTTGTGTGGCCATTGATCATCGACCAGAGGCTTACACCTCACCCCACATATGTTTCCTTGCCATAGATCACATTCTTGGATTTCTGGTGGAGACCATTTCTTGGCTAAAATCCGTAGGTGTTAGCCTCTAATATTATTGAAAATGGTCGCTGATGGCTATTTTCAAGGTCGCTCATGGCTATTTTCATAAAAAATGGGGGTTGTGTGGCCATTTATCATCGACTAGAGGCTCATAAACCTCACCCCACATATGTTTCCTTGCCATAGATTACATTCTTGGATTTCTGGTGGAAACCATTTCTTGGTTAAAAACTCGTACGTGTTAGCCTTCGGTATTATTGAAAATGGTCGTTCATGGCTATTTTCGACAAAAATGGGGGTTGTGTGGCCATTGATCATCGACCAGAGGCTCGTACACCTCACCCACATATGTTTCCTTGCCATAGATCACATTCTTGGATTTCTGGTGGAGACCATTTCTTGGTCTAAAATCCGTAGGTGTTAGCCTCTAATATTATTGAAAATGGTCGCTCATGGCTATTTTCGGCAAAATGGGGGTTGTGTGGCCATTGATCATCGACTAAAGGCTCGTACACCTCACCCCACATATGTTTCCTTGCCATAGATCACATTCTTGGATTTCTGGTGGAGACCATTTCTTGGTCAAAAATCCATAGGTGTTAGCCTTCGATATTATTGAAAATGGTCGTTCATGGCTATTTTCGACAAAAATGGGGGTTGTGTGGCCATTTATCATCGACTAGAGGCTCATACACCTCACCCCACATATGTTTCCTTGCCATAGATTACATTCTTGGATTTCTGGTGGAAACCTTTTCTTGGTTAAAAACTCGTACGTGTTAGCCTTCGGTATTATTGAAAATGGTCAGTCATGGCTATTTTCGGCAAAATGGGGGTTGTGTGGCCATTGATCGTCGACCAGAGGCTCATACACCTCACCCCACATATGTTTCCTTGTCGTAGATCACATTCTTGGATTTCTGGTGGAGACCATTTCTTGGTCAAAAATCCGTAGGTGTTAACCTTCGGTATTATTGAAAATGGTCGTTCATGGCTATTTTCGACAAAAATGGGGGTTGTGTGGCCATTGATCATCGACCAGACGCTCATACACCTCACCCCACATATGTTTCCTTGCCATAGATCACATTCTTGGATTTCTGGTGGAGACCATTTCTTGGGCAAAAATCCGTAGGTGTTAGCCTTCGGTATTATTGAAAATGGTCGTTCATGGCTATTTTCGACAAAAATGGGGGTTGTGTGGCCATTGATCATCGACCAGACGCTCATACACCTCACCCCACATATGTTTCCTTGCCATAGATCACATTCTTGGATTTCTGGTGGAGACCATTTCTTGGTCTAAAATCCGTAGGTGTTAGCCTTAGGTATTATTGAAAATGGTCGCTCATGGCTATTTTCGACAAAAATGGGGGTTGTGTGGCCATTGATCATCGACCAGATGCTCATACACCTCACCCCACATATGTTTCCTTGCCATAGATCACATTCTTGGATTTCTGGTGGAGACCATTTCTTGGTCTAAAATCAGTAGGTGTTAGCCTCTAGTATTATTGAAAATGGTCGCTCATGGCTATTTTCAAGGTCGCTCATGGCTATTTTCATAAAAATGGGGGTTGTGTGGCCATTTATCATCGACTAGAGGCTCATAAACCTCACCCCACATATGTTTCCTTGCCATAGATTACATTCTTGGATTTCTGGTGGAAACCATTTCTTGGTTAAAAACTCGTACGTGTTAGCCTTCGGTATTATTGAAAATGGTCATTCATGGCTATTTTCGGCAAAATGGGGGTTGTGTGGCCATTGATCATCGACCAGAGGCTCGTACACCTCACCCCACATATGTTTCCTTGCCATAGATCACATTCTTAGATTTCTGGTGGAGACCATTTCTTGGTCAAAAATCCGTAGGTGTTAGCCTTCGGTATTATTGAAAATGGTCATTCATGGCTATTTTCGACAAAAATGGGGGTTGTGTGGCATTTGATCATCGACTAGAGGCTCATACACCTCACCCCACATATGTTTCCTTGCCATAGATCACATTCTTGGATTTCTGGTGGAGACCATTTCTTGGTCTAAAATCCGTAGGTGTTAGCCTCTAGTATTATTGAAATGGTCGCTCATGGCTATTTTCAAGGTCGCTCATGGCTATTTTCATAAAAAATGGGGGTTGTGTGGCCATTTATCATCGACTAGAGGCTCATAAACCTCACCCCACATATGTTTCCTTGTCATAGATTACATTCTTGGATTTCTGGTGGAGACCATTTCTTGGTTAAAAACTCGTACGTGTTAGCCTTCGGTATTATTGAAAATGGTCATTCATGGCTATTTTCGGCAAAATGGGGGTTGTGTGGCCATTGATCTTCGACCAGAGGCTCATACACCTCACCCCACATATGTTTCCTTGCCATAGATCACATTCTTGGATTTCTGGTGGAGACCATTTCTTGGTCAAAAATCCGTAGGTGTTAGCCTTCATATTATTGAAAATGGTCATTCATGGCTATTTTCGACAAAAATGGGGGTTGTGTGGCCATTGATCGCGACCAGAGGCTCATACACCTCACCCCACATATGTGTTCCTTGTCGTAGATCACATTCTTGGATTCTGGTGGAGACCATTTCTTGGTCAAAAATCCGTAGGTGTTAGCCTTCGATATTATTGAAAATGGTCGTTCATGGCTATTTTCGACAAAAATGGGGGGTTGTGTGAAAATTGATCATCGACCAGAGGCTCATACACCTCACCCCACATATGTTTCCTTGCCATAGATCACATTCTTGATTCTGGTGGAGACCATTTCTTGGTCAAAAATCCGTACGTGTTAGCCTCTAGTATTATTGAAAATGGTCGCTCATGGCTATTTTCAAGGTCGCTCATGGCTATTTTCATAAAAAATGGGGGTTGTGTGGCCATTGATCATCGACCGAGAGGCTCATACACCTCACCCCACATATGTTTCCTTGCCATAGATCACATTCTTGGATTTCTGGTGGAGACCATTTCTTGGTAAAGAACTCGTAGGTGTTAGCCTTCGGTATTATTGAAAATGGTCATTCATGGCTATTTTCGGCAAAATGGGGGTTTTGTGGCCATTTATCATCGCCAGAGGCTCATACACCTCACCCCACATATGTTTCCTTGCCATAGATTACATTCTTGGATTCTGGTGGAGACCATTTCTTGGTTAAAAACTCGTACGTGTTAGCCTTTGGTATTTTTGAAAATGGTCATTCATGGCTATTATTCGACAAAAATGGGGGTTGTGGGGCCATTGATCATCGACCAGACGCTCATACACCTCACCCCACATATGTTTCCTTGCCATAGATCACATTCTTGATTTATGGTGGTGACCAATTTCTTGGTCAAAAATCCGTAGGTGTTAGCCTTCAGTGTCATTGAAAATGGTCGTTCATGCTATTTCGACAAAAATTAGGGTTGTGTGGCCATTGATCGTCGACCAGAGGCTCATACACCTCAACCCACATATGTTTCCTTGCCATAGATCAAACCATAGATTACATTCTTGATTTCTGGTGGAAACCCATTTCTTGGTTAAAAACTCGTACGTGTTAGCCTTCGGTATTATTGAAAATGGTCATTCATGGCTATTTTCGGCAAAATGGGGGTGTGTGGCCATTGATCATCGACCAGAGGCTCGTACACCTCACCCACATATGTTTCCTTGCCATAGATCACATTCTTGGATTTCTGGTGGAGTCCATTTCTTGGTCAAAAATCCGTAGGTGTTAGCCTTTGGTATTTTTGAAAATGGTCATTCATGGCTATTTTCGACAAAAATGGGGGTTGTGGGCCATTGATCATCGACCAGACGCCATACACCGCACCCCACATATGTTTCCTTGCCATAGATCACATTCTTGGATTTCTGGTGGAGACCATTTCTTGGTTAAAAACTCGTACGTGTTAGCCTTCGGTATTATTGAAAATGGTCGTTCATGGCTATTTTCGACAAAATGGGGGTTGTGTGGCCATTGATCTTCCACCATAGGCTCATACACCTCACCCCACATATGTTTCCTTGCCATAGATCACATTCTTGGATTTCTGGTGGAGACCATTTCTTGGTTAAAAATCCGTAGGTGTTAGCCTTCGGTATTATTGAAAATGGTCGTTCATGGCTATTTTCGACAAAATGGGGGTTGTGGTGGCCATTGATCATCGACCAGAGGCTCATACACCTCACCCCACATATGTTTCCTTGTCGTAGATCACATTCTTGGAATTTCTGGTGGAGACCATTTCTTGGGCAAAAATCCGTAGTTGTTAGCCTTCGATATTATTGAAAATGGTCGTTCATGGCTATTTTCGACAAAAATGGGGGTTGTGTGGCCATTGATATTCGACCAGAGGCTCATACACCTCACTACACATATGTTTCCTTGCCATAGATCACATTCTTGGATTTCTGGTGGAGACCATTTCTTGGTCAAAAATCCGTAGGTGTTAGCCTTCGGTATTATTGAAAATGGTCGTTCATAGGCTATTTTCGACAAAAATGGGGGTTGTGTGGCCATTGATCATCGACCAGAGGCTCATACACCTCACCTCACATATGTTTCCTTGCCATAGATCACATTCTTGGATTTCTGGTGGAGACCATTTCTTGGTCAAAAATCCGTAGGTGTTAGCCTTCGGTATTATTGAAAATGGTCGTCATGGCTATTTTCGACAAAAATGGGGGGTTGTGTGGCCATTGATCATCGACCAGAGGCTCATACACCTCACCCCACATATGTTTCCCTTGCCATAGATCACATTCTTGGATTTTTGGTGGAGACCATTTCTTGGTTAAAAACTCGTAGGTGTTAGCCTTCGGTATTATTGAAAATGGTCATTCATGGCTATTTTCGGCAAAATGGGGGGTTGTGTGGCCATTTATCATCGACCAGAGGCTCATACACCTCACCCACATATGTTTCCTTGCCATAGATTACATTCTTGGATTTCTGGTGGAGACCATTTCTTGGTTAAAAACTCGTACGTGTTAGCCTTTGGTATTTTTGGAAAATGGTCATTCATGGCTATTTTCGACAAAAATGGGGGTTGTGTGGCCATTGATCATCGACCAGACGCTCATACACCTCACCCCACATATGTTTCCTTGCCATAGATCACATTCTTGGATTTATGGTGGAGACCATTTCTTGGTCAAAAATCCGTAGGTGTTAGCCTTCAGTGTCCATTGAAAATGGTCGTTCATGGCTATTTTCGACAAAAATTAGGGTTGTGTGGCCATTGATCGTCGACCAGAGGCTCATACACCTCACCCCACATATGTTTCCTCTTGCCATAGATCACACCATAGATTACATTCTTGGATTTCTGGTGGAAACCATTTCTCTTGGTTAAAAACTCGTACGTGTTAGCCTTCGGTATTATTGAAAATGGTCACTCATGGCTATTTTCGGCAAAATGGGGGTTTGTGTGGCCATTGATCATCGACTCAGAGGCTCGTACACCTCACCCCACATATGTTTCCTTGCCATAGATCACATTCTTGGGATTCTGGTAGAGACCATTTCTTGGTCAAAAATCCGTAGGTGTTAGCCTTTAGTATTTTTGAAAATGGTCCATTCATGCTATTTTCGAAAAAAATGGGGGTTGTGTGGCCATTGATCATCGACCAGACGCTCATACACCTCACCCCACATATGTTTCCTTGCCATAGATCACATTCTTGGATTTCTGGTGGTGACCATTTCTTGGTTAAAAACTCGTACGTGTTAGCCTTCGGTATTATTGAAAATGGTCGTTCATGGCTATTTTCGGCAAAAATGGGGGTTGTGTGGCCATTGATCTTCCACCATAGGCTCATACACCTCACCCCACATATGTTTCCTTGCCATAGATCACATTCTTGGATTTCTGGTGGAGACCATTTCTTGGTCAAAATCCGTAGGTGTTAGCCTTCGGTATTATTGAAAATGGTCGTTCATGGCTATTTTCGACAAAATGGGGGTTGTGTGGGCCATTGATCATCGACCAGAGGCTCATACACCTCACCCCACATATGTTTTCCTTGCCATAGATCACTTCTTGGATTTTCTGGTGGAGACCATTCTTGGTCAAAAATCCGTAGGTGTTAGCCTTCGGTATTTTTGAAAATGGTCATTCATGGCTATTTTCCGGCAAAATGGGGGTTGTGGTGGCCATTGATCATCGACCAAGGCTCGTACACCTCACCCCACATATGTTTCCTTGCCATAGATCAAATGTCTCCACCATAATCCAAGAATGTGATCTATGGCAAGGAAACATATGTGTAGTGAGGTGTATGAGCCTCTGGTCGACGATCAATGGCCACACAACCCCCATTTTGCCGAAAATAGCCATGAATGACCATTTTCAATAATACCGAAGGCTAACACCTATGGATTTTTGACCAAGAAATGGTCTCCACCAGAAATCCAAGAATGTGATCTATGGCAAGGAAACATATGTGGGTGAGGTGTATGAGCCTCTGGTCGATGATCAATGGCCACACAACCCCCATTTTGTCGAAAATAGCCATGAATGACCATTTTCAATAATACCGAAGGCTAACACGTACGAGTTTTAACCAAGAAATGGTTTCCACCAGAAATCCAAGAATGTAATATATGGCAAGGAAACATATGTGGGGTGAAGTGTACGAGCCTCTGGTCGATGATCAATGGCCACACAACCCCCATTTTTTATGAAAATAGCCATGAGCGACCATTTTAAATAATACTAGAGGCTAACACCTACGGATTTTAGACCAAGAAATGGTTGATAGTCGCCTAGAGGGGGGGGGGGTGAATAGGGCGAAACTGAAATTTACAAATATAAACACAACTACAAGCCGGGTTAGCGTTAGAAATATGAAACCGAGTCCACGAGAGAGGGTGGAAAACAAATCGCAAGCAAATGAAGAGTGTGACACGCGGATTTGTTTTACCGAGGTTCGGTTCTCTCAAACCTACTCCCCTTTGAGGAGGCCACAAAGGCCGGGTCTCTTTCAACCCTTCCCTCTCTCAAACGATCCACGGATCGAGTGAGCTTTCTCTTCTCAATCACTTGGAACACAAAGTACCCACAAGGACCACCACAAGTTTGGTGTCTCTTGCCTCAATTACAAGTGAGTTTGATCGCAATGAAGGAATCAAGAAAGAAGAAAGCAATCCAAGCGCAAGAGCTCGAAAGAACACAAGCAAATCTCTCTCTCTAGTCACTAGGGCGTTGTGTGGAATTTGGAGAGGATTTGATCTCTTTGGTGTGTCTAGAATTGAATGCTAGAGCTCTTGTAAGTAGTTGGGAAGTGGAAAACTTGGATGCAATGAATGGTTGGGTGGTTGGGGTATTTATAGCCCCAACCACCAAAATAACCGTTGGTGGAGGCTGTCTGTTCGATGGCGCACCGGACATGTCCGGTGCCCCTGCCACGTCACCAGTGCCGTTGGAATCTGACCGTTGGAGTTCTGACTTCTGGGCCCGCCTCGATGTCCGGTGGCGCACCGGACATGCACTGTTCACTGTCCGGTGCGCCGGCATGGGCGACTCTGACTTCTGCGCGCGCTGCCGCGCATTAAATGCATCGCAGGTAGCCGTTGGCGCCGAAGTAGTCGTTGCTCCGTGGATGCACCGGACAGTCCGGTGCACACCGGACATGTCCGGTGAATTATAGCGGAGCAGCCGCTCTGATTTCCCGAGGCTGGCGAGTTCCTGAGCCGCGTCCCGTTGGAGCACCGGACACTGTCCGGTGTACACCGGACAGTCCGGTGAATTATAGCGCGCCGGCTCTGGAGAATTCCCGAAGGCGACGAGTTCACGTTGAAGTCATTTGGTGCACCGGACACTGTCCAGTGGTGCACCGGACAATCCGGTGCGCCAGACAAGAGGAGCCTTCGGTTGCTCCTTTGCTCTTTTGTTGAACCCAACACTTGGTCTTTTTATTGGCTAAGTGTGAACCTTTTGCACCTGTATAACTTATACACTAGAACAAACTAGTTAGTCCAAAGATTTGTGTTGGGCAATTCAACCACCAAAATTATATAGGAACTAGGTGTAAGCCTAATTCCCTTTCAATCTCCCCCTTTTGGTGATTGATGCCAACACAAACCAAAGCAAATATAGAAGTGCATAATTGAACTAGTTTGCATAATATAAGTGCAAAGGTTGCTTGGAATTGAGCCAATATAAATACTTACAAGATATGCATGGATTGTTTCTTCATTTTTAACATTTTGGACCACGCTTGCACCACATGTTTTGTTTTTGCAAAATCTTTTCTAAATCTTTTCAAAGTTCTTTGCAAATAGTCAAGGGTAAATGAATAAGAGTTTGCAAAGCATTTTCAAGATTTGAAATTTTCTCCCCTGTTCCAAATGCTTTTCCTTTGACTAAACAAAACTCCCCCTAAATAAATCTCCTCTTAGTGTTCAAGAGGGTTTTGATGAAACAATTTTGAAATACTACTTTCTCCCCTTTTTGAACACATTAAGATACCAAATTGACAATTGGAAATTACATTTTAAAATTAGGTGGTGGTGCTGTCCTTTTGCTTTGGGCTAATACTTCCTCCCCCTTTGGCATGAATCGCCAAAAACGGAGTCATTAGAGCCCTTCAAATAACTTTCTCCTCCCTTGGTCATAAATAAAAGAGTGAAGATTATACCAAAGTAGGAGTCCTTTGTTTTGCTCTCTCCCCCAAGGATAGAGAGCGGCTCGGAGTGACGGCGAAGGATGAGTTGACGGAGTGGAAGCCTTTGTCTTCGCCGAAGACTCCAATGCCCTTTCAAATGCACCTATGACTTGATTTGAAGTAGACTTGAAACACATTAGTCATAGCATATGAAAGAGACATGATCAAAGGTATATTCATGAGCTATGTGTGCAAGTTAGCAATAGAAATTTCTAGAATCAAGAATATTGAGCTCATGCCTAAGTTTGGTAAAAGTTTGTTCATCAAGTGGTTTGGTAAAGATATCGGCTAATTGATCTTTAGTATTAATGTATGCAATCTCAATATCTCCCTTTTGTTGGTGATCCCTAAGAAAATGATACCGAATGGCTATGTGCTTAGTGCGGCTATGCTCGACGGGATTGTCGGCCATTTTGATTGCACTCTCATTATCACATAGCAAGGGACTTTGGTTAATTTGTAACCGTAGTCCCGCAGGGTTTGCCTCATCCAAAGCAATTGCGCGCAACAATGACCTGCGGCAATGTACTCGGCTTCGGCGGTTGAAAGAGCGACCGAATTTTGCTTGTTTAGGCCCAAGACACCAAGGATCTTCCAAGAACTGGCAAGTCCCTGATGTGCTCTTTCTATTAATCTTACACCCCGCCCAATCGGCATCCGAATAACCAATTAAATCAAAAGTGGATCCCCGAGGGTACCAAAGCCCAAACTTAGGAGTATAAGCCAAATATCTCAAGATTCGTTTTACGGTCGTAAGGTGGGATTCCTTAGGGTCGGATTGGAATCTTGCACACATGCAAAGGGAAAGCATAATGTCCGGTCGAGATGCACATAAATAGAGTAATGAACCTATCATCGACCGGTATACCTTTTGATCCACGGACTTACCTCCCGTGTCGAGGTCGAGATGCCCATTAGTTCCCATGGGTGTCTTGATGGGTTGGCATCCTTCATCCCAAACTTGGTTAGAATGTCTTGAGTGTACTTTGTTTGGCTGATGAAGGTGCCTCTTGGAGTTGTTTGACTTGGAATCCTAGAAAATACTTCAACTCCCCCATCATCAACATCTCGAACTTTTGTGTCATGATCCTACTAAATTCTTCACAAGTAGATTCGTTAGTAGACCCAAATATGATATCATCAACATAAATTTGGCATACAAACAAATCATTGTCAAGAGTTTTAGTGAATAGAGTAGGATCGGCTTTTCCGACTTTGAAGCCATTAGCAATAAGGAAATCCCTAAGGCATTCATACCATGCTCTTGGGGCTTGCTTGAGCCCGTAAAGCGCCTTAGAGAGCTTATAGACATGGTTAGGATACTCACTGTCTTCAAAGCCGGGAGGTTGCTCAACATAGACCTCTTCCTTGATTGGTCCATTGAGGAAGGCACTTTTCACGTCCATTTGATAAAGCTTAAAGCCATGGTAAGTAGCATAGGCTAATAATATACGAATTGACTCAAGCCTAGCTACGGGTGCATAGGTTTCACCGAAATCCAAACCTTCGACTTGGGAGTATCCTTGGCCACAAGTCGAGCTTTGTTCCTTATCACCACACCATGCTCGTCTTGGCTTGTTGCGGAAAGACCCATTTGGTTCCTACAACATTTTGGTTAGGACGTGGAACTAAATGCCATACCTCATTCCTAGTGAAGTTGTTGAGCTCTTCTTGCATCGCCACCACCCAATCCGAATCTTGTAGTGCTTCCTCTACCCTGTGTGGCTCAATAGAGGAAACAAATGAGTAATGTTCACAAAAATGTGCAACACGAGATCTAGTAGTTACCCCCTTATGAATGTCGCCGAGGATGGTGTCGACGGGGTGATCTCGTTGGATTGCTTGGTGGACTCTAGGGTGTGGCGGCCTTTGTTCCTCTTCCTCCTTGTCTTCCTCATTTGCATCTCCCCTTGATCATTGCCATCATCTTGAGGTGGCTCAATTGCTTGATCTTCTACTTCATCAACTTGAGCCTCATCCTCATTTTGAGTTGGTGGAGATGCTCGCGTGGAGGAGGATGGTTGATCTTGTGCTTTTGGAAGCTCTTCGGATTCCTTAGGACACACATCCCCAATGGACATGTTCCTTAGCGCGATGCACGGAGCCTCTTCATCACCTATCTCATCAAGATCAACTTGCTCTACTTGAGAGCCGTTAGTTTCATCAAACACAACGTCACATGAGACTTCAACTAGTCCAGTGGACTTGTTAAAGACCCTATATGCCCTTGTGTTTGAGTCATAACCAAGTAAAAGCCTTCCACAGTCTTAGGAGCAAATTTAGATTTTCTACATCTTTTAATAAGAATAAAGCATTTGCTACCAAAGACTCTAAAATATGAAATGTTGGGCTTTTTACCGGTTAGGAGTTCATATGATGTCTTCTTGAGGATTCGGTGTAGATACAACCGGTTGATGGCGTAGCAAGCGGTGTTGACCGCCTCGGCCCAAAACGGATCCGAAGTCTTGTACTCATCAAGCATGGTCTTTGCCATGTCTAATAGAGTTCGATTCTTCCTCTCCACTACACCATTTTGTTGTGGGGTGTAGGGAGAAGAGAACTCATGCTTGATGCCCTCTTCCTCAAGAAAGCCTTCGATTTGAGAGTTCTTGAACTCCGTCCCGTTGTCGCTTCTTATTTTCTTGATCCTTAAGCCAAACTCATTTTGAGCCCGTCTCAAGAATCCCTTTAAGGTCTCTTGGGTTTGAGATTTTTCCTGTAAAAGAATACCCAAGTGAAGCGAGAATAATCATCCACTATTACAAGACAATACTTACTCCCGCCGATGCTTATGTAAGCAATCGGGCCGAATAGGTCCATGTGTAGGAGCTCCAGTGGTCTTTCTGTCGTCATGATGTTCTTGTGTGGATGATGGGCTCCAACTTGCTTTCCTACCTGACATGCACTACAAATCCTGTCTTCTCAAAATGAACATTTGTTAGTCCTAAAATGTGTTCTCCCTTTAGAAGCTTATGAAGATTCTTCATCCCAACATGGGCTAGTCGGCGGTGCCAGAGCCAACCCAGGTTAGTCTTAGCAATTAATCATGTGTCGAGTTCAGCTCTATCAAAATCTACTAAGTATAGCTGACCCTCTAACACACCCTTAAATGCTATTGAATCATCACTTCTTCTAAAGACAGTGACACCTACATCAGTAAATAGACAGTTGTAGCCCATTTGACATAATTGTGAAACGGAAAGCAAATTGTAATCTAAAGAATCTACAAGAAAAACATTGGAAATTGAATGGTCAGGAGATATAGCAATTTTACCAAGACCTTTGACCAAACCTTGATTTCCATCCCCGAATGTGATAGCTCGTTGGGGATCTTGGTTTTTCTCATAGGAGGAGAACATCCTTTTCTCCACTGTCATATGGTTTGTGCACCCGCTGTCGAGTATCCAACTTGAGCCCCCAGATGCATAAACCTACAAAACAATTTTAGTTCTTGACTTTAGGTACCCAAACGGTTTTGGGTCCTTTGGCATTAGAAACAAGAACTTTGGGTATCCAATCACAAGTCTTTGACCCCTTGTGTTTGCCCCCAACAAACTTGGCAACTACCTTGCCGGATTTGTTAGTCAAAACATAAGATGCATCAAAAGTTTTAAAAGAAATATCATGATCATTTGATGCAATAGGAGTTTTCTTCTTAGGCAACTTAGCACGGGTTGGTTGCCTAGAGCTAGATGTCTCACCCTTATACATAAAAGCATGATTAGGGCCAGAGTGAGACTTCCTAGAGTGAATTCTCCTAATTTTGTCCTCGGGATAACCGGCAGGGTATAAAATGTAACCCTCGTTATCCTGAGGCATGGGAGCCTTGCCCTTAACAAAGTTGGACAATCTTTTAGGAGGGGCATTAAGTTTGACATTGTCTCCCCTTTGAAAGCCAATGCCATCCTTGATGCCCGGGCGTCTCCCATTATAGAGCATACTTCTAGCAAATTTAAACTTTTCATTTTCTAAGTTATGCTCGACAATTTTAGCATCTAATTTTGCTATATGATCATTTTGTTGTTCAATCAAAATCATGTGATCATGAATAGCATCAACATCAATATCTCTACATCTAGTACAAATAGTGACATGCTCAATGGTAGATGTAGATGGTTTGCAAGAATTAAGTTCAACAATCTTAGCACGTAATATATCATTCTTATCTCTAAGATCGGAAATTGTAACTTTGCAAACATCAAAATCTTTAGCCTTAGCAATCAAGTTTTCATTTTCTAATCTAAGGCTAGCAAGAGATACATTCAATTCTTCAATCTTAGCAAGTAAATCATCATTATTGTTTCTAAGATTGGGAATTGAAATATCACAAACATGAGAATCAACCTTAGCATTTAAACTAGCATTTTCATTTCTAAGGTTGTCAATCATCTCGTGGCAAGTGCTTAGCTCACTAGATAGTTTTTGACATTTTTCTACTTCTAGAGCATAAGCATTTTTAACCTTAACATGCTTCTTATTTTCTTTAATAAGGAAGTCCTCTTGAGTGTCCAAGAGATCATCCTTTTCATGAATGCACTAATCAATTCATTAAGTTTTTCCTTTTGTTGCATGTTGAGGTTGGCAAAAAGAGATCGCAAGTTATCCTCCTCATCACTAGCATTATCATCACTAGAAGACTCATATTTAGTGGAGGAGTTAGATTTAACCTTCTTCCGTTTGCCGTCCTTTGCCATGAGGCACTTGTGGCCGACGTTGGGGAAGAGGAGTCCCTTGGTGACGGCGATGTTGGCGGCGTCCTCGTCGTCTGAGGAGTCGCTTGAGCTCTCGTCGGAGTCCCACTCCCGACAAACATGGGCATCGCCGCCCTTCTTCTTGTAGTACCTCTTCTTTTCTCTCCTCTTGCCCTTCTTGTCGTTATCCCTGTCACTGTCACTTGATAATGGACATTTTGCAATAAAGTGACCGGGCTTACCACACTTGTAGCAAACTTTCTTGGAGCGGGACTTGTAGTCTTTCCCCCTCCTTTGCTTGAGGATTTGGCGGAAGCTCTTGATGACGAGCGCCATTTCCTCATTGTCGAGCTTGGAGGCGTCGATTGGTTGTCTACTTGGTGTAGACTCCTCCTTCTTTTCCTCTGTCGCCTTGAATGCGACGGGTTGAGCTTCGGATGTGGAGGGATCATCAAGCTCGTTGATCTCCCTCGAGCCTTCGATCATGCACTCAAAACTTACAAAATTCCCGATAACTTCCTCTGGGGTCATTTTAGTATATCTAGGATTACCACGAATTAATTGAACTTGAGTGGGGTTAAGGAAAATGAGAGATCTTAGAATAACCTTAACCACTTCGTGGTCGTCCCACTTCTTGCTCCCGAGGTTGCGCACTTGGTTCACCAAGGTCTTGAGCCGGTTGTACATGTGTTGTGGCTCTTCCCCTTTGCGAAGCCGGAACCGACCGAGCTCCCCCTCGATCGTTTCCCGCTTGGTGATCTTTGTGAGCTCATCTCCCTCGTGCGCGGTTTTTGAGCACATCCCAAACCTCCTTGGCGCTCTTCAACCCTTGAACTTTGTTATACTCCTCTCTACTTAAAGAGGCGAGGAGTATTGTTGTTTCTTGAGAGTTGAAGTGCTCGATTTGGGCCACCTCATCCTCAACATAGTCTTCATCCCCTACGGACGGTACCTGTGCACCAAACTCAACAACATCCCATATACTTTTGTGGAGCGAGGTTAGATGAAATCGCATTAAATCGCTCCACCTAGCGTAATATTCACCATCAAAAGTTGGTGGTTTGCCTAATGGGACGGAAAGTAAAGGTGTATGTTTAGAAATGCGAGGGTAGCTTAGGGGAATCTTACTATACTTCTTACGCTCTTGGCGTTTAGAAGTGACGGACGCCGCGTCGGAGCCGGAGGTGGATGTTGATGAAGTGTCGGTCTCGTAGTAGACGACTTTCCTCATCCTCTTGTGCTTGTCCCCACTCCGATGCGGCTTGTGAGAGGAAGATTTCTCCTTCTTCTCTTTGTGGTGAGAAGAAGATTTCTTCTCCTTCCCTTTGTTGGAGGAGCTCTTCTTCTTCTCCTTCCTCTTAGTGCGGGACTCTTCCGATGAAGTGCTCCCGTGGCTTGTAGTGGGCTTTTCGCCGGTCTCCATCTCCTTCTTGGCGTGATCTCCCGACATTACTTCGAGCGGTTAGGCTCTAATGAAGAACCTGGCTTTGATACCAATTGATAGTCGCCTAGAGGGGGGGTGAATAGGGCGAAACTGAAATTTACAAATATAAACACAACTACAAGCCGGGTTAGCGTTAGAAATATGAAACCGAGTCCGCGAGAGAGGGTGGAAAACAAATCGCAAGCAAATGAAGAGTGTGACACGCGGATTTGTTTTACCGAGGTTCGGTACTCTCAAACCTACTCCCCGTTGAGGAGGCCACAAAGGTCGGGTCTCTTTCAACCCTTCCCTCTCTCAAACGATCCCACGGATCGAGTGAGCTTTCTCTTCTCAATCACTTGGAACACAAAGTTCCCACAAGGACCACCACAAGTTTTGTGTCTCTTGCCTCAATTACAAGTGAGTTTGATCGCAATGAAGGAATCAAGAAAGAAGAAAGCAATCCAAGCGCAAGAGCTCGAAAGAACACAAGCAAATCTCTCTCTCTAGTCACTAGGGCGTTGTGTGGAATTTGGAGAGGATTTGATCTCTTTGGTGTGTCTAGAATTGAATGCTAGAGCTCTTGTAAGTAGTTGGGAAGTGGAAAACTTGGATGCAATGAATGGTTGGGTGGTTGGGGTATTTATAGCCCCAACCACCAAAATAACCGTTGGTGGAGGCTGTCTGTTCGATGGCGCACCGGACAGTCCGTTGCACACCGGACATGTCCGGTGGCCCCTGCCACGTCACCAGTGCCGTTGGAATCTGACCGTTGGAGTTCTGACTTCTGGGCCCGCCTCGATGTCCGGTGGCGCACCGGACATGCACTGTTCACTGTCCGGTGCGCCGGCATGGGCGACTCTGACTTCTGCGCGCGCTGCGCGCGCATTAAATGCATCGCAGGTAGCCGTTGGCGCCGAAGTAGCCTTTGCTCCGTGGATGCACCGGACAGTCCGGTGCACACCGGACATGTCCGGTGAATTATAGCGGAGCAGCCGCTCTGATTTCCCGAGGCTGGCGAGTTCCTGAGCTGCGTCCCGTTGGAGCACCGGACACCGTCCGGTGTACACCGAACAGTCCGGTGAATTATAGCGCGCCGGCTCTGGAGAATTCCCGAAGGCGACGAGTTCGCGTTGAAGTCCTCTGGTGCACCGGACACTGTCTGGTGGTGCACCGGACACTGTCTGGTGGTGCACCGGACAGTCCGGTGCGCCAGACCAGAAGAGCCTTCGGTTGCTCCTTTGCTCTTTTGTTGAACCCAACACTTGGTCTTTTTATTGGCTAAGTGTGAATCTTTTGCACCTGTATAACTTATACACTAGAACAAACTAGTTAGTCCAAAGATTTGTGTTGGGCAATTCAACCACCAAAATTATATAGGAACTAGGTGTAAGCCTAATTCCCTTTCAATGGTCTCCACCAGAAATCCAAGAATGTGATCTATGGCAAGGAAACATATGTGGGGTGAGGTGTATGAGCGTCTGGTCGATGATCAATGGCCACACAACCCCCATTTTTGTCGAAAATAGTCATGAATGACCATTTTCAATAATACCGAAGGCTAACACCTACGGATTTTTGAGCAAGAAATGGTCTCCACCAGAAATCCAAGAATGTGATCTATGGCAAGGAAACATATGTGGGGTGAGGTGTATGAGCCTCTGGTCGATGATCAATGGCCACACAACCCCCATTTTGCCGAAAATAGCCATGAATGACCATTTACAATAATACCGAAGGCTAACACGTACGAGTTTTTAACCAAGAAATGGTCTCCACGAGAAATCCAAGATTATGATCAATGGCAAGAAAACATATGTGGGGTGAAGTGTACGAGCCTCTGGTCGATGATCAATGGCAACACAACCCCCATTTTTGTCGAAAATAGCCATGAGCGACCATTTTCAATAATACTAGAGGCTAACACCAACGGATTTTAGACCAAGAAATGGTCTCCACCAGAAATCCAAGAATGTGATCTACGACAAGGAAACATATGTGGGGTGAGGTGTATGAGCCTCTAGTCGATGATCAATGGCCACACAACTCCCATTTTGCCGAAAATAGCCATGAATGACCGTTTTCAATAATATCAAAGGCTAACACCTACGGATTTTTGACCAAGAAATGGTCTCCACCAGAAATCCAAGAATGTGATCTATGGCAAGGAAACATATGTGGGGTGAGGTGTATGAGCCTCTGGTCGATGATAAATGGCCACACAACCCCCATTTTTTTATGAAAATAGCCATGAGCGGCCTTGAAAATAGCCATGAGCGACCATTTTCAATAATACTAGAGGCTAACACCTACGGATTTTAGACCAAAAAATGGTCTCCACCAGAAATACAAGAATGTGATCTATGGCAAGGAAACATATGTGTAGTGAGGTGTATGAGCCTCTAGTCGATGATCAATGGCCACACAACCCCCATTTTTGTCGAAAATAGCCATGAATGACCATTTTCAATAATACCGAAGGCTAACAGCGACCATTTTCAATAATACTAGAGGCTAAGACCTACGGATTTTTGACCAAGAAATGGTCTCCACCAGAAATCCAAGAATGTGATCTATGGCAAGGAAACATATGTGGGGTGAGGTTTATGAGCCTCTAGTCGATGATAAATGGCCACACAACCCCCATTTTTTATGAGCCTCTGGTCGATGATCAATGGCCACACAACCCCATTTTTGTCGAAAATAGCCATGAATGACCATTTACAATAATACCGAAGGCTAACACCTACGGATTTTTGACCAAGAAATGGTCTCCACCAGAAATCCAAGAATGTGATCTATGGCAAGGAAACATATGTGGGGTGAGGTGTATGAGCCTCTAGTCGATGATAAATGGCCACACAACCCCCATTTTTTATGAGCCTCTGGTCGATGATCAATGGCCACACAACCCCCATTTTTGTCGAAAATAGCCATGAATGACCATTTACAATAATACCGAAGGCTAACACCTACGGATTTTTGACCAAGAAATGGTCTCCACCAGAAATCCAAGAATGTGATCTATGGCAAGGAAACATATGTGGGGTGAGGTGTATGAGCCTATGGTCGATGATCAATGGCCACACAACCCCCATTTTGCCGAAAATAGCCATGAATGACCATTTTCAATAATACCGAAGGCTAAGACCTACGGATTTTTGACCAAGAAATGGTCTCCACCAGAAATCCAAGAATGTGATCTATGGCAAGGAAACATATGTGGGGTGAGGTGTATGAGCCTCTGGTCGATGATCAATGGCCACACAACCCCCATTTTTGTCGAAAATAGCCATGAACGACCATTTTCAATAATACCGAAGGCTAACACCTACGGATTTTTAACCAAGAAATGGGGGTTGTGTGGCCATTGATCATCGACCAGACGCTCATACACCTCACCCCACATATGTTACCTTGCCATAGATCACATTCTTGGATTTCTGGTGGAGACCATTTCTTGGTCAAAAATCCGTAGGTGTTAGCCTTCGGTATTATTGTAAATGGTCATTCATGGCTATTTTCGACAAAAATGGGGGTTGTGTGGCCATTGATCATCGACCAGAGGCTCATACACCTCACCCCACATATGTTTTCTTGCCATATATCACATTCTTGGATTTCTGGTGGAGACCATTTCTTGGTCAAAAATCCGTAGGTCTTAGCCTCTAGTATTATTGAAAATGGTCGCTCATGGCTATTTTCGGCAAAAATGGGGGTTGTGTGGCCATTGATCATCGACCAAACGCTCATACACCTCACCCCACATATGTTTCCTTGCCATAGAATGACCATTTACAATAATACCGAAGGCTAACACCTACGGATTTTTGACCAAGAAATGGTCTCCACCAGAAATCCAAGAATGTGATCTATGGCAAGGAAAGATATGTGGGGTGAGGTGTATGAGCCTCTAGTCGATGATCAATGGCCACACAACCCCCATTTTTGTCGAAAATAGCCATGAATGACCATTTTCAATAATACCGAAGGCTAGCACGTACGAGTTTTTAACCAAGAAATGGTTTCCACCAGAAATCCAAGAATGTAATCTATGGTGTGATCTATGGAAAGGAAAACATATGTGGGGTGAGGTGTATGAGCCTCTGGTCGACGATCAATGGCCACACAACCCTAATTTTTGTCGAAAATAGCCATGAACGACCATTTTCAATGACACTGAAGGCTAACACCTACGGATTTTTGACCAAGAAATGGTCTCCACCATAAATCCAAGAATGTGATCTATGGCAAGGAAACATATGTGGGGTGAGGTGTATGAGCGTCTGGTCGATGATCAATGGCCACACAACCCCCATTTTTGTCGAAAATAGCCATGAATGACCATTTTCAAAAATACCGGAGGCTAACACATTCGGATTTTTGACCAAGAAATGGTCTCCACCAGAAATCCAAGAATGTGATCTATGGCAAGGAAACATATGTGGGGTGAGGTGTATGAGCCTCTAGTCGACGATCAATGGCCACACAACCCCCATTTTTTATGAAAATAGCCATGAGCTACCTTGAAAATAGCCATGAGCGACCTTGAAAATAGCCATGAACGACCATTTTCAATAATACCGAAGGCTAACACGTACGAGTTTTTAACCAAGAAATGGTTTCCACCAGAAATCCAAGAATGTAATCTATGGCAAGGAAACATATGTGGGGTGAGGTTTATGAGCCTCTAGTCGATGATAAATGGCCACACAACCCCCATTTTTTATGAAAATAGCCATGAGCGACCTTGAAAATAGCCATGAGCGACCATTTTCAATAATACTAGAGGCTAACACCTACGGATTTTAGACCAAGAAATGGTCTCCACCAGAAATCCAAGAATGTGATCTATGGCAAGGAAACATATGTGTAGTGAGGTGTATGAGCCTCTAGTCGATGATCAATGGCCACACAACCCCCATTTTTGTCGAAAATAGCCATGAATGACCATTTTCAATAATACCGAAGGCTAACAGCGACCATTTTCAATAATACTAGAGGCTAAGACCTACGGATTTTTGTCCAAGAAATGGTCTCCACCAGAAATCCAAGAATGTGATCTATGGCAAGGAAACATATGTGGGGTGAGGTTTATGAGCCTCTAGTCGATGATAAATGGCCACACAACCCCCATTTTTTATGAGCCTCTGGTCGATGATTAATGGCCACACAACCCCCATTTTTGTCGAAAATAGCCATGAATGACCATTTACAATAATACCGAAGGCTAACACCTACGGATTTTTGACCAAGAAATGGTCTCCACCAGAAATCCAAGAATGTGATCTATGGCAAGGAAACATATGTGGGGTGAGGTGTATGAGCCTATGGTCGATGATCAATGGCCACACAACCCCCATTTTGCCGAAAATAGCCATGAATGACCATTTTCAATAATACCGAAGGCTAAGACCTACGAATTTTTGACCAAGAAATGGTCTCCACCAGAAATCCAAGAATGTGATCTATGGCAAGGAAACATATGTGGGGTGAGGTGTATGAGCCTCTGGTCGATGATCAATGGCCACACAACCCCCATTTTTGTCGAAAATAGCCATGAACGACCATTTTCAATAATACCGAAGGCTAACACCTACGGATTTTTGACCAAGAAATGGTCTCCACCAGAAATCCAAGAATGTGATCTATGGCAAGGAAACATATGTGGGGTGAGGTGTATGAGCCTCTGGTCGACGATCAATGGCCACACAACCCTAATTTTTGTCGAAAATAGCCATGAACGACCATTTTCAATGACACTGAAGGCTAACACCTACAAATTTTTGACCAAGAAATGGTCTCCACCATAAATCCAAGAATGTGATCTATGGCAAGGAAACATATGTGGGGTGAGGTGTATGAGCCTCTAGTCGACGATCAATGGCCGCACAACCCCCATTTTGCCGAAAATAGCCATGAACGACCATTTTCAAAAATACCAAAGGCTAACACCAACGGATTTTTGACCAAGAAATGGTCTCCACCAGAAATCCAAGAATGTGATCTATGGCAAGGAAACATATGTGGGGTGAGGTGTACGAGCATCTGGTCGATGATCAATGGCCACAGAACCCCCATTTTGCCGAAAATAGCCATGAATGACCATTTACAATAATACCGAAGGCTAACACCTACGGATTTTTGACCAAGAAATGGTCTCCACCAGAAATCCAAGAATGTGATCTATGGCAAGGAAACATATGTGGGGTGAGGTGTATGAGCCTCTAGTCGATGATCAATGGCCACACAACCCCCATTTTTGTCAAAAATAGCCATGAACGACCATTTTCAATAATACCGAAGGCTAACACCTACGGATTTTTGACCAAGAAATGGTCCATTTTGCCGAAAATAGCCATGAATGACCATTTACAATAATACCAAAGGCTAACACCTACGGATTTTTGACCAAGAAATGGTCTCCACCAGAAATCCAAGAATGTGATCTATGGCAAGGAAACATATGTGGGGTGAGATTTATGAGCCTCTAGTCGATGATAAATGGCCACACAACCCCCATTTTTTTATGAAAATAGCCATGAGCGACCATTTTCAATAATATTAGAGGCTAAGACCTACGGATTTTTGACCAAGAAATGGTCTCCACCAGAAATCCAAGAATGTGATCTACGACAAGGAAACATATGTGGGGTGAGGTGTATGAGCGTCTGGTCGATGATCAATGGCCACACAACCCCCATTTTTGTCGAAAATAGCCATGAACGACCATTTTCAATAATACAGAAGGCTAACACCTACGGATTTTTGACCAAGAAATCGTCTCCACCAGAAATCCAAGAATGTGATCTATGGCAAGGAAACATATGTGTAGTGAGGTGTACGAGCCTCTGGTCAATGATCAATGGCCACACAACCCCCATTTTTGTCGAAAATAGCCATGAACGACCATTTTCAATAATATGGAAGGCTAACACCTACAGATTTTTGACCAAGAAATGGTCTCCACCAGAAATCCAAGAATATTAGAGGCTAAGACCATTTCTTGGTCAAAAATCCGTACGTGTTAGCCTCTAGTATTATTGAAAATGGTCGCTCATGGCTATTTTCAAGGTCGCTCATGGCTATTTTCATAAAAAATGGGGGTTGTGTGGCCATTGATCATCGACCAGAGGCTCATACACCTCACCCCACATATGTTTCCTTGCCATAGATCACATTCTTCGATTTCTGGTGGAGACCATTTCTTGGTCAAAAATCCGTAGGTCTTAGCCTCTAGTATTATTGAAAATGGTCACTTTTAGCCTTCGGTATTATTGAAAATGGTCATTCATGGCTATTTTCGACAAAAATGGGGGTTGTGTGGCCATTGATCATCGACCAGAGGCTCATACACCTCACCCCACATATGTTTCCTAGCCATAGATCACATTCTTGGATTTCTGGTGGAGACCATTTCTTGGTCAAAAATCCGTAGGTCTTAGCCTCTAGTATTATTGAAAATGGTCGCTCATGGCTATTTTCGGCAAAAATGGGGGTTGTGTGGCCATTGATCATCGACCAGACGCTCATACACCTCACCCCACATATGTTTCCTTGCCATAGAATGACCATTTACAATAATACCGAAGGCTAACACCTACGGATTTTTGACCAAGAAATGGTCTCCACCAGAAATCCAAGAATGTGATCTATGGCAAGGAAACATATGTGGGGTGTGGTGTATGAGCCTCTGGTCGATGATCAATGGCCACACAACCCCCATTTTTGTCGAAAATAGCCATGAATGACCATTTTCAATAATACCGAAGGCTAACACGTACGAGTTTTTAACCAAGAAATGGTTTCCACCAGAAATCCAAGAATGTGATCTATGGCAAGGAAACATATGTGGGGTGAGGTGTATGAGCGTCTGGTCGATGATCAATGGCCACACAACCCCCATTTTTGTCGAAAATAGCCATGAACGACCTTGAAAATAGCCATGAGCGACCATTTTCAATAATACTAGAGGCCAACACCTACGGATTTTAGACCAAGAAATGGTCTCCACCAGAAATCCAAGAATGTGATCTATGACAAGGAAACATATGTGGGGTGAGGTGTATGAGCGTCTGGTCGATGATCAATGGCCACACAACCCCCATTTTTGTCGAAAATAGCCATGAACGACCATTTTCAATAATACCGAAGGCTAACACCTACGGATTTTTGACCAAGAAATGGTCTCCACCAGAAATCCAAGAATGTGATCTATGGCAAGGAAACATATGTGGGGTGAGGTGTATGAGCCTCTAGTCGATGATCAATGGCCAGACAACCCCCATTTTTGTCGAAAATAGCCATGAATGACCATTTTCAAAAATACCAAAGGCTAACACGTACGGATTTTTGACCAAGAAATGGTCTCCACCAGAAATCCAAGAATGTGATCTATGGCAAGGAAACATATGTGGGGTGAGGTGTACGAGCCTCTGGTCGATGATCAATGGCCACACAACCCCCATTTTGCCGAAAATAGCCATGAATGACCATTTTCAATAATACCAAAGGCTAACACGTACGAGTTTTTAACCAAGAAATGGTTTCCACCTGAAATCCAAGAATGTAATCTATGGCAAGGAAACATATGTGGGGTGAGGTTTATGAGCCTCTAGTCGATGATAAATGGCCACACAACCCCCATTTTTTATGAAAATAGCCATGAGCGACCTTGAAAATAGCCATGAGCGACCATTTTCAATAATACTAGAGGCTAACACCTACGGATTTTAGACCAAGGAATGGTCTCCACCAGAAATCCAAGAATGTGATCTATGGCAAGGAAACATATGTGGGGTGAGGTGTATGAGCGTCTGGTCGATGATCAATGGCCACACAACCCCCCTATTTTTGTAGAAAATAGCATGAACGACCATTTTCAATAATACCGAAGGCTAACACCTACGGATTTTTGACCAAGAAATGGTCTCCACCAGAAATCCAAGAATGTGATCTATGGCAAGGAAACATATGTGGGGTGAGGTGTATGAGCCTCTGGTCGATGATCAATGGCCACACAACCCCCATTTTTGTCGAAAATAGCCATGAACGACCATTTTCAATAATATTAGAGGCTAAGACCTACGCATTTTTGACCAAGAAATGGTCTCCACCAGAAATCCAAGAATGTGATCTATGGCAAGGAAACATATGTGGGGTGAGGTGTATGAGCCTCTGGTCGATGATCAATGGCCACACAACCCCCATTTTTGTCAAAAATAGCCATGAACGACCATTTTCAATAATATCGAAGGCTAACACCTACGGATTTTTGACCAAGAAATGGTCTCCACCAGAAATCCAAGAATGTGATCTACGACAAGGAAACATATGTGGGGTGAGGTGTATGAGCCTCTGGTCGACGATCAATGGCCACACAACCCCCATTTTGCCGAAAATAGCCATGAATGACCATTTTCAATAATACCGAAGGCTAACACGTACGAGTTTTTAACCAAGAAATGGTTTCCACCAGAAATCCAAGAATGTAATCTATGGCAAGGAAACATATGTGGGGTGAGGTTTATGAGCCTCTAGTCGATGATAAATGGCCACACAACCCCCATTTTTTATGAAAATAGCCATGAGCGACCATTTTCAATAATACTAGAGGCTAACACCTACGGATTTTAGACCAAGAAATGGTCTCCACCAGAAATCCAAGAATGTGATCTATGGCAAGGAAACATATGTGGGGTGAGGTGTATGAGCGTCTGGTCGATGATCAATGGCCACACAACCCCCATTTTTTTATGAAAATAGCCATGAGCGACCATTTTCAATAATATTAGAGGCTAAGACCTACGGATTTTTGACCAAGAAATGGTCTCCACCAGAAATCCAAGAATGTGATCTATGGCAAGGAAACATATGTGGGGTGAGGTGTATGAGCCTCTGGTCGATGATCAATGGCCACACAACCCCCATTTTTGTCGAAAATAGCCATGAATGACCATTTACAATAATACCGAAGGCTAACACCTACGGATTTTTGACCAAGAAATGGTCTCCACCAGAAATCCAAGAATGTGATCTATGGCAAGGAAACATATGTGGGGTGAGGTGTATGAGCCTCTGGTCGATGATCAATGGCCACACAACCCCCATTTTTTATGAAAATAGCCATGAGCGACCATTTTCAATAATACTAGAGGCTAAGACCTACGGATTTTTGACCAAGAAATGGTCTCCACCAGAAATCCAAGAATGTGATCTATGGCAAGGAAACATATGTGGGGTGAGGTGTATGAGCCTCTGGTCGATGATCAATTGCCACACAACCCCCATTTTTGTCGAAAATAGCCATGAATGACCATTTACAATAATACCGAAGGCTAACACCTACGGTTTTTGACCAAGAAATGGTCTCCACCAGAAATCCAAGAATGTGATCTATGGCAAGGAAACATATGTGGGGTGAGGTGTATGAGCCTATGGTCGATGATCAATGGCCACACAATCCCCATTTTTTGTCGAAAATAGCCATGAACGACCATTTTCAATAATATCGAAGGCTAACACCTACGAATTTTTGACCAAGAAATGGTCTCCACCAGAAATCCAAGAATGTGATCTATGGCAAGGAAACATATGTGGGGTGAGGTTTATGAGCCTCTAGTCGATGATAAATGGCCACACAACCCCCATTTTTTATGAGCCTCTGGTCGATGATTAATGGCCACACAACCCCCATTTTTGTCGAAAATAGCCATGAATGACCATTTACAATAATACCGAAGGCTAACACCTACGGATTTTTGACCAAGAAATGGTCTCCACCAGAAATCCAAGAATGTGATCTATGGCAAGGAAACATATGTGGGGTGAGGTGTATGAGCCTATGGTCGATGATCAATGGCCACACAACCCCCATTTTGCCGAAAATAGCCATGAATGACCATTTTCAATAATACCGAAGGCTAAGACCTACGAATTTTTGACCAAGAAATGGTCTCCACCAGAAATCCAAGAATGTGATCTATGGCAAGGAAACATATGTGGGGTGAGGTGTATGAGCCTCTGGTCGATGATCAATGGCCACACAACCCCCATTTTTGTCGAAAATAGCCATGAATGACCATTTTCAATAATACCGAAGGCTAACACCTACGGATTTTTGACCAAGAAATGGTCTCCACCTGAAATCCAAGAATGTGATCTATGGCAAGGAAACATATGTGTAGTGAGGTGTACGAGCCTCTGGTCGATGATCAATGGCCACAGAACCCCCATTTTGCCGAAAATAGCCATGAACGACCATTTTCAATAATACCGAAGGCTAACACCTACGGATTTTTGACCAAGAAATGGTCTCCACCAGAAATCCAAGAATGTGATCTATGGCAAGGAAACATATGTGGGGTGAGGTGTATGAGCCTCTGGTCGATGATCAATGGCCACACAACCCCCATTTTGCCGAAAATAGCCATGAATGACCATTTTCAATAATACCGAAGGCTAAGACCTACGAATTTTTGACCAAGAAATGGTCTCCACCAGAAATCCAAGAATGTGATCTATGGCAAGGAAACATATGTGTAGTGAAGTGTACGAGCCTCTAGTCAATGATAAATGGCCACACAACCCCCATTTTTGTCGAAAATAGTGATCAACGACCATTTTCAATAATACTGAAGGCTAACACGTATGGATTTTTGACCAAGAAATGGTCTCCACCAAAAATCCAAGAATGTGATCTATGGCAAGAAAACATACGTGGGGTGAGGTGTATGAGCCTCTTGTCGAAGATCAATGGCCACACAACCCCATTTGTGTCAAAAATAGCCATGAACGACCATTTACAATAATACCGAAGGCTAACAACTACGGATTTTTGACCAAGAGAAGATCTCCACCAGAAATCCAAGAATGTGATCTATGGCAAGGAAACATATGTGGGGTGAGGTGTACGAGCCTCAGATCGATGATCAATGGCCACACAACCCCCATTTTTGTCGAAAATAGCCATGAACGACCATTTTCAATACTTCCAAAGGCTAACACCTACGGATTTTTGACCAAGAAATCGTCTCCACCAGAAATCCAAGAATTTTATCTATGGCAAGGAAACATATTGGGGTGAGGTGTACGAGCCTCTGGTCGATGATCAGTGGCCACACAACCCCCATTTTTTGTCGAAAATAGTGATCAACGACCATTTTCAATAATACTGAAGGCTAACACGTATGGATTTTGCCCAAGAAATGGTCTCCACCAGAAATCCAAGAGTGTGCTCTATGGCAAGGAAACGTATGTGGGGTGAGGTGTATGAGCCTCTGGTCGATGATCAATGGCCACACAACCCCCATTTTTGTCGAAAACAGCCATGAACGACCATTTTCAATAATACCGAAGGCTAACACGTACGGATTTTTGACCAAGAAATGGTCTCCACGAGAAATCCAAGATTGTGATCTATGGCAATTAAACATATGTGGGGTGAGGTGTACGAGCCTCTGGTCGATGTTAAATGGCCACACAACCCCCTTTTTTGTCGAAAATAGCCATGAACGACTATTTTCAATAATACCGAAGGCTAACACCTACGGATTTTTGACCAAGAAATGGTCACCACCAGAAATCCAAGAATGTGGTCTATGGCAAGGAAACACATGTGGGTGAGGTGTATGAGCCTTTGGTCGATTATCAATTGCCACACAACCCTCATTTTTGTCGAAAGTAGCCATGAACGACCATTTTCAATAATACCGAAGGCTAACACCTACGGATTTTTGACCAAGAAATGGTCTCCACCAGAAATCCAAGAATGTGATATATGGCAAGGAAACTTATGTGGGGTGAGGTGTACGATCCTCTGGTCGATGATCAATGGCGACACAACCCCCATTTTTTGTCGAAAATAGCCACGAATGACCATTTTCAATGACACTGAAGGCTAACACCTATGAATTTTTGACCAACAAATGGTCTCCACGAGAAATCCAAGATTATGATCTATGGCAAGAAAACATATGTGGGGTGAAGTGTACGAGCCTCTGGTCGATGATCAATGGCAACACAACCCCCATTTTTGTCGAAAATAGCCGTGAACGACCATTTTCAATAATACCGAAGGCTAACACGTACGAGTTTTTGACCAAGAAATGGTCTCCACCAGAAATCCAAGAATGTGATCTATGGCAAGGAAACATATGTGGGGTGAGGTGTACGAGCCTCTGGTCGATGATCAATGGCCACACAACCCCCATTTTTGTCGAAAATAGCCATGAACGACCATTTTCAATAATACCGAAGGCTAACACCTACGGATTTTTGACCAAGAAATGGTCTCCACCAGAAATCCAAGAATGTGATCTACGACAAGGAAACATATGTGGGGTGAGGTGTATGAGCGTCTGGTCGATGATCAATGGCCACACAACCCCCATTTTTGTCGAAAATAGCCATGAATGACCATTTTCAATAATAACGAAGGCTAACACCTACGGATTTTTGACCAAGAAATGGTCTCCACCAGAAATCCAAGAATGTGATCTATGGCAAGGAAACATATGTGGGGTGAGGTGTATGAGCCTCTGGTCGATGATCAATGGCCACACAACCCCTATTTTTTATGAAAATAGCCATGAGCGACCTTGAAAATAGCCATGAGCGACCATTTTCAATAATACTAGAGGCTAACACGTACGGATTTTTGACCAAGAAATGGTCTCCACCAGAAATCCAAGAATGTGATCTATGGCAAGGAAACATATGTGGGGTGAGGTGTATGAGCCTCTGGTCGATGATCAATGGCCACACAACCCCCATTTTTGTCGAAAATAGCCATGAATGACTATTTTCAATGACACTGAAGGCTAACACCTATGGATTTTTGACCAAGAAATGGTCTCCACCAGAAATCCAAGAATGTGATCTATGGCAAGGAAACATATGTGGGGTGAGGTGTATGAGCCTCTGGTCGACGACCATTTTCAATAATACTAGAGGCTAACACCTACGAATTTTAGACCAAGAAATGGTCTCCACCAGAAATCCAAGAATGTGATCTATGGCAAGGAAACATATGTGGGGTGAGGTGTATGAGCGTCTGGTCGATGATCAATGGCCACACAACCCCCATTTTTGTCGAAAATAGCCATGAACGACCATTTTCAATAATACCGAGGGCTAACACCTACGGATTTTTGACCAAGAAATGGTCTCCACCAGAAATCCAAGAATGTGATCTATGGCAAGGAAACATATGTGGGGTGAGGTGTATGAGCCTCTAGTCGATGATCAATGGCCACACAACCCCCATTTTTGTCGAAAATAGCCATGAATGACCATTTTCAAAAATACCAAAGGCTAACACGTACGGATTTTTAACCAAGAAATGGTCTCCACCAGAAATCCAAGAATGTGATCTATGGCAAGGAAACATATGTGGGGTGAGGTGTATGAGCCTCTGGTCGACGATCAATGGCCACACAACCCCCATTTTGCCGAAAATAGCCATGAATGACCATTTTCAATAATACTGAAGGCTAAGACCTACGGATTTTTGACCAAGAAATGGTCTCCACCAGAAATCCAAGAATGTGATATATGGCAAGGAAACATATGTGGGGTGAGGTGTATGAGCCTCTGGTCGATGATCAATGGCACACAACCCCCATTTTTGTCGAAAATAGCCATGAACGACCATTTTCAATAATACCGAAGGCTAACACCTACGGATTTTTGACCAAGAAATGGCCTCCACCAGAAATCCAAGAATGTGATCTACGACAAGGAAACATATGTGGGGTGAGGTGTATGAGCCTCTGGTCGATGATCAATGGCCACACAACCCCCATTTTTTATGAAAATATCCATGAATGACCATTTTCAAAAATACCAAAGGCTAACACGTACGGATTTTAAACCAAGAAATGGTCTCCACCAGTAATCCAAGAATGTGATCTATGGCAAGGAAACATATGTGGGGTGAGGTGTATGAGCCTCTAGTCGACGATCAATGGCCACACAACCCCCATTTTGCCGAAAATAGCCATGAATGACCATTTTCAATAATACCGAAGGCTAAGACCTACAGATTTTTGACCAAGAAATGGTCTCCACCAGAAATCCAAGAATGTGATCTATGGCAAGGAAACATATGTGGGGTGAGGTGTATGAGCCTCTGTTCGATGATCAATGGCCACACAACCCCCATTTTTGTCGAAAATAGCCATGAACGACCATTTTCAATAATATCGAAGGCTAACACCTACGGATTTTTGACCAAGAAATGGTCTCCACCAGAAATCCAAGAATGTGATCTACGACAAGGAAACATATGTGGGGTGAGGTGTATGAGCCTCTGGTCGATGATCAATGGCCACACAACCCCCATTTTTATGAAAATAGCCATGAATGACCATTTTCAAAAATACCAAAGGCTAACACGTACGGATTTTTAACCAAAAATGGTCTCCACCAGAAAATCCAAGAATGTGATCTATGGCAAGGAAACATATGTGGGGTGAGGTGTATGAGCCTCTGGTCGACGATCAATGGCCACACAACCCCCATTTTTTATGAAAATAGCCATGAGCGACCTTGAAAATAGCCATGAGCGACCATTTTCAATAATACTAGAGGCTAAGACCTACGGATTTTTGACCAAGAAATGGTCTCCACCAGAAATCCAAGAATGTGATCTACGACAAGGAAACATATGTGGGGTGAGGTTTATGAGCCTCTAATCGATGATAAATGGCCACACAACACCCATTTTTTATGAAAATAGCCATGAGCGACCTTGAAAATAGCCATGAGCGACCATTTTCAATAATACTAGAGGCTAACACCTACGGATTTTTGACCAAGAAATGGTCTCCACCAGAAATCCAAGAATGTGATCTACGACAAGGAAACATATGTGGGGTGAGGTGTATGAGCCTCTGGTCGATGATCAATGGCCACACAACCCCCATTTTTGTCGAAAATAGCCATGAACGACCATTTTCAATAATAACGAAGGCTAACACCTACAGATTTTTGACCAAGAAATGGTCTCCACATGAAATCCAAGAATGTGATCTATGGCAAGGAAACATATGTGGGGTGAGGTGTATGAGCCTCTAGTCGATGATCAATGGCCACACAACCCCCATTTTTGTCGAAAATAGCCATGAATGACGATTTTCAAAAATACCAAAGGCTAACACGTACGGATTTTTTACCAAGAAATGGTCTCCACCAGAAATCCAAGAATGTGATCTATGGCAAGGAAACATATGTGGGGTGAGGTGTACGAGCCTCTGGTCGATGATCAATGGCCACACAACCCCCATTTTGCCGAAAATAGCCATGAACGACCATTTTCAATAATACCGAAGGCTAACACGTACGAGTTTTTAACCAAGAAATGGTCTCCACCAAAAATCCAAAAATGTGATCTATGGCAAGGAAACATATGTGGGGTGAGGTTTATGAGCCTCTAGTTGATGATAAATGGCCACACAACCCCCATTTTTTATGAAAATAGCCATGAGCGACCATTTTCAATAATACTAGAGGCTAAGACCTACGGATTTTTGACCAAGAAATGGTCTCCACCAGAAATCCAAGAATGTGATCTATGGCAAGGAAACATATGTGGGGTGAGGTGTATGAGCCTCTGGTCGATGATCAATGGCCACACAACCCCCATTTTGCCGAAAATAGCCATGAATGACCATTTTCAATAATACCGAAGGCTAACACGTACGAGTTTTTAACCAAGAAATGGTTTCCACCAGAAATCCAAGAATGTAATCTATGGCAAGGAAACATATGTGGGGTGAGGTGTACGAGCCTCTAGTCGATGATCAATGGCCACACAACCCCCATTTTTTATGAAAATAGCCATGAGCGACCATTTTCAATAATACTAGAGGCTAACACCTACGGATTTTAGACCAAGAAATGGTCTCCACCAGAAATCCAAGAATGTAATCTATGGCAAGGAAACATATGTGGGGTGAGGTGTATGAGCCTCTGGTCGATGATCAATGGCCACACAACCCCCATTTTTGTCGAAAATAGCCATGAACGACCATTTTCAATAATATCGAAGGCTAACACCTACGGATTTTTGACCAAGAAATGGTCTCCAACAGAAATCCAAGAATGTGATCTATGGCAAGGAAACATATGTGGGGTGAGGTGTATGAGCCTCTGGTCGATGATCAATGGCCACACAACCCCCATTTTTGTCGAAAATAGCCATGAATGACCATTTTCAATAATACCGAAGGCTAACACCTACGGATTTTTGACCAAGAAATGGTCTCCACCAGAAATCCAAGAATGTGATCTATGGCAAGGAAACATATGTGGGGTGAGGTGTACGAGCCTCTGGTCGATGATCAATGGCCACACAACCCCCATTTTGCCGAAAATAGCCATGAACGACCATTTTCAATAATACCGAAGGCTAACACCTACGGATTTTTGACCAAGAAATGGTTTCCACCAGAAATCCAAGAATGTGATCTGTGGCAAGGAAACATATGTGGGGTGAGGTGTATGAGCCTCTGGTCGATGATCAATGGCCACACAACCCAAATTTTTGTCGAAAATAGCCATGAACGACCATTTTCAATAATATCGAAGGCTAACACCTACGGATTTTTGACCAAGAAATGATCTCCACCAGAAATCCAAGAATGTGATCTACGACAAGGAAACATATTTGGGGTGAGGTGTATGATCCTCTGGTCGACGATCAATGGCCACACAACCCCCATTTTGCTGAAAATAGCCATGAATGACCATTTTCAATAATACCGAAGGCTAACACGTACGAGTTTTTAACCAAGAAATGGTTTCCACCAGAAATCCAAGAATTTAATCTATGGCAAGGAAACATATGTGGGGTGAGGTTTATGAGCCTCTAGTCGATGATAAATGGCCACACAACCCCCATTTTTTATGAAAATAGCCATGAGCGACCTTGAAAATAGCCATGAGCGACCATTTTCAATAATACTAGAGGCTAACACCTACGGATTTTAGACCAAGAAATGGTCTCCACCAGAAATCCAAGAACGTGATCTATGGCAAGGAAACATATGTGAGGTGAGGTGTATGAGCGTCTGGTCGATGATCAATGGCCACACAACCCCCATTTTTGTCGAAAATAGCCATGAACGACCATTTTCAATAATACCGAAGGCTAACACCTACGGATTTTTGACCAAGAAATGGTCTCCACCAGAAATCCAAGAATGTGATCTATGGCAAGGAAACATATGTGGGGTGAGGTGTATGAGCCTCTGGTCGATGATCAATGGCCACACAACCCCCATTTTTGTCGAAAATAGCCATGAACGACCATTTTCAATAATATCGAAGGCTAACACCTACGGATTTTTGACCAAGAAATGGTCTCCACCAGAAATCCAAGAATGTGATCTATGGCAAGGAAACATATGTGGGGTGAGGTGTATGAGCCTCTGGTCGACGATCAATGGCCACACAACCCTAATTTTTGTCGAAAATAGCCATGAACGACCATTTTCAATAATACCGAAGGCTAACACGTACGAGTTTTTAACCAAGAAATGGTCTCCACCAGAAATCCAAGAATGTGATCTATGGCAAGGAAACATATGTGGGGTGAGGTGTATGAGCGTCTGGTCGATGATCAATGGCCACACAACCCCCATTTTTGTCGAAAATAGCCATGAACGACCATTTTCAATAATACCGAAGGCTAACACCTACGGATTTTTGACCAAGAAATGGTCTCACCAGAAATCCAAGAATGTGATCTATGGCAAGGAAACATATGTGGGGTGAGGTGTATGAGCCTCTAGTTGATGATCAATGGCCACACAACCCCCATTTTTGTCGAAAATAGCCATGAACGACCATTTTCAAAAATACCAAAGGCTAATGGTCGTTCATGGCTATTTTTGACAAAATGGGGGTTGTGTGGCCATTGATCATCGACCAGAGGCTCATACACCTCACTGCACATATGTTTCCTTGCCATAGATCACATTCTTGGATTTATGGTGGAGACCATTTCTTGGTCAAAAATCCGTAGGTGTTAGCCTTCGGTATTATTGAAAATGGTCGTTCATGGCTATTTTTGACAAAAATGGGGGTTGTGTGGCCATTGATCATCGACCAGAGGCTCGTACACCTCACCTGACATATGTTTCCTTGCCATAGATCACATTATCGGATTTCTGGTGGAGACCATTTCTTGGTCGAAAATCCATACGTGTTAGCCTTCGGTATTATTGAAAATGGTCGTTCATGGCTATTTTCGACAAAAATGGGGGTTGTGTGGCCATTGATCATCGACCAGAGGCTCATACACCTCACCCCACATATGTTTCCTTGCCATAGATCACATTCTTGGATTTCTGGTGGAGACCATTTCTTGGTCAAAAATCCATAGGTGTTAGCCTTCGATATTATTGAAAATGGTCGTTCATGGCTATTTTCGACAAAAATGGGGGTTGTGTGGCCATTGATCATCGACCAGAGGCTCATACACCTCACCCCACATATGTTTCCTTGCCATAGATCACATTCATGGATTTCTGGTGGAGACCATTTCTTGGTCAAAAATCCGTAGGTGTTAGCCTTCGGTATTATTGTAAATGGTCATTCATGGCTATTTTCGACAAAAATGGGGGTTGTGTGGCCATTGATCGTCGACCAGAGGCTCATACACCTCACCCCACATATGTTTCCTTGCCATAGATCACATTCTTGGATTTCTGGTGGAGACCATTTCTTGGTCAAAAACTCGTACGTGTTAGCCTTCGGTATTATTGAAAATGGTCGTTCATGGCTATTTTCGGCAAAATGGGGGTTGTGTGGCCATTGATCATCGACCAGACGCTCATACACCTCACCCCACATATGTTTCCTTGCCATAGATCACATTCTTGGATTTCTGGTGGAGACCATTTCTTGGTCTAAAATCCGTAGGTGTTAGCCTCTAGTATTATTGAAAATGGTCGCTCATGGCTATTTTCATAAAAATGGGGGTTGTGTGGCCATTGATCATCGACAAGAGGCTCGTACACCTCACCCCACATATGTTTCCTTACCATAGATCACATTCTTGGAATTCTGGTGGAGACCATTTCTTGGTCTAAAATCCGTAGGTGTTAGCCTCTAGTATTATTGAAAATGGTCGCTCATGGCTATTTTCAAGGTCGCTCATGGCTATTTTCATAAAAAATGGGGGTTGTGTGGCCATTTATCATCGACTAGAGGCTCATACACCTCACCCCACATATGTTTCCTTGCCATAGATCACATTCTTGGATTTTTGGTGGAGACCATTTCTTGGTCTAAAATCCGTAGGTGTTAGCCTCTAGTATTATTGAAAATGGTCGCTCATGGCTATTTTCAAGGTCGCTCATGGCTATTTTCATAAAAAATGGGGGTTGTGTGGCCATTTATCATCGACTAGAGGCTCATACACCTCACCCCACATATGTTTCCTTGCCATAGATCACATTCTAGGATTTCTGGTGGAGACCATTTCTTGGTCAAAAATCCGTAGGTCTTAGCCTCTAATATTATTGAAAATGGTCGCTCATGGCTATTTTCATAAAAAATGGGGGTTGTGTGGCCATTGATCGTCGACCAGAGGCTCATAAACCTCACCCCACATATGTTTCCTTGCCATAGATTACATTCTTGGATTTCTGGTGGAAACCATTTCTTGGTCAAAAACTCGTACGTGTTAGCCTTCGGTATTATTGAAAATGGTCATTCATGGCTATTTTCGGCAAAATGGGGGTTGTGTGGCCATTGATCATCGACCAGAGGCTCGTACACCTCACCCCACATATGTTTCCTTGCCATAGATCACATTCTTGGATTTCTGGTGGAGACCATTTCTTGGTCAAAAATCCGTACGTGTTAGCCTTTGGTATTTTTGAAAATGGTCATTCATGGCTATTTTCGACAAAAATGGGGGTTGTGTGGCCATTGATCATCGACTAGAGGCTCATACACCTCACCCCACATATGTTTCCTTGCCATAGATCACATTCTTGGATTTCTGGTGGAGACCATTTCTTGGTCAAAAATCCGTAGGTGTTAGCCTTCGGTATTATTGAAAATGGTCGTTAATGGCTATTTTCGACAAAAATGGGGGTTGTGTGGCCATTGATCATCGACCAGACGCTCATACACCTCACCCCACATATGTTTCCTTGCCATAGATCACATTCTTGGATTTCTGGTGGAGACCATTTCTTGGTCTAAAATCCGTAGGTCTTAGCCTCTAGTATTATTGAAAATGGTCGCTCATGGCTATTTTCATAAAAAATGGGGGTTGTGTGGCCATTTATCATCGACTAGAGGCTCATAAACCTCACCCCACATATGTTTCCTTGCCATAGATCACATTCTTGGATTTCTGGTGGAGACCATTTCTTGGTTAAAAACTCGTACGTGTTAGCCTTCGGTATTATTGAAAATGGTCGTTCATGGCTATTTTCGGCAAAATGGGGGTTGTGTGGCCATTGATCATCGACCAGAGGCTCGTACACCTCACCCCACATATGTTTCCTTGCCATAGATCACATTCTTGGATTTCTGGTGGAGACCATTTCTTGGTCAAAAATCCGTACGTGTTAGCCTTTGGTATTTTTGAAAATGGTCATTCATGGCTATTTTCGACAAAAATGGGGGTTGTGTGGCCATTGATCATCGACTAGAGGCTCATACACCTCACCCCACATATGTTTCCTTGCCATAGATCACATTCTTGGATTTCTGGTGGAGACCATTTCTTGGTCAAAAATCCGTAGGTGTTAGCCTTCGGTATTATTGAAAATTGTCGTTCATGGCTATTTTCGGGAAAATGGGGGTTGTGTGGTATGAGCCTCTGGTCGATGATCAATGGCCACACAACCCCCATTTCCATTTATCATCGACCAGACGCTCATACACCTCACCCCACATATGTTTCCTTGCCATAGATCACATTCTTGGATTTCTGGTGGAGACCATTTCTTGGTCTAAAATCCGTAGGTGTTAGCCTCTAGTATTATTGAAAATGGTCGCTCATGGCTATTTTCAAGGTTGCTCATGGCTATTTTCATAAAAAATGGGGGTTGTGTGGCCATTTATCATCGACTAGAGGCTCATAAACCTCACCCCACATATGTTTCCTTGCCATAGATTACATTCTTGGATTTCTGGTGGAGACCATTTCTTGGTCAAAAATCCGTAGGTGTTAGCCTTCGATATTATTGAAAATGGTCGTTCATGGCTATTTTCGACAAAAATGGGGGTTGTGTGGCCATTGATCATCGACCAGAGGCTCATACACCTCACCCCACATATGTTTCCTTGCCATAGATCACATTCTTGGATTTCTGGTGGAGACCATTTCTTGGTCAAAAATCCGTAGGTGTTAGCCTTCGGTATTATTGTAAATGGCCATTCATGGCTATTTTCGACAAAAATGGGGGTTGTGTGGCCATTGATCATCGACCAGAGGCTCATACACCTCACCCCACATATGTTTCCTTGCTATAGATCACATTCTTGGATTTCTGGTGGAGACCATTTCTTGGTCAAAAATCCGTAGGTCTTAGCCTCTAATATTATTGAAAATGGTCGCTCATGGCTATTTTCAAGGTCGCTCATGGCTATTTTCATAAAAAATGGGGGATGTGTGGCCATTTATCATCGACTAGAGGCTCATAAACCTCACCCCACATATGTTTCCTGGCCATAGATTACATTCTTGGATTTCTGGTGGAAACCATTTCTTGGTTAAAAACTAGTACTTGTTAGCCTTCGGTATTATTGAAAATGGTCATTCATGGCTATTTTCGGCAAAATGGGGGTTGTGTGGCCAATGATCGTCGACCAGAGGCTCATACACCTCACCCCACATATGTTTCCTTGTCGTAGATCACATTCTTGGATTTCTGGTGGAGACCATTTCTTGGTCAAAAATACGTAGGTGTTAGCCTTCGATATTATTGAAAATGGTCGTTCATGGCTATTTTCGACAAAAATGGGGGTTGTGTGGCCATTGATCATCGACCAGAGGCTCATACACCTCACCCCACATATGTTTCCTTGCCATAGATCACATTCTTGGATTTCTGGTGGAGACCATTTCTTGGTCAAAAATCCGTAGGTGTTAGCCTTCGGTATTATTGTAAATGGTCATTCATGGCTATTTTCGACAAAAATGGGGGTTGTGTGGCCATTGATCGTCGACCAGAGTCTCATACACCTCACCCCACATATGTTTCCTTGCCATAGATCACATTCTTGGATTTCTGGTGGAGACCATTTCTTGGTCTAAAATCCGTAGGTGTTAGCCTCTAGTATTATTGAAAATGGTCGCTCATGGCTATTTTCAAGGTCGCTCATGGCTATTTTCATAAAAAATGGGGGTTGTGTGGCCATTTATCATCGACTAGAGGCTCATAAACCTCACCCCACATATGTTTACTTGCCATAGATTACATTCTTGGATTTCTGGTGGAAACCATTTCTTGGTTAAAAACTCGTACGTGTTAGACTTCGGTATTATTGAAAATGGTCATTCATGGCTATTTTCGGCAAAATGGGGGTTGTGTGGCCATTAATCATCGACTAGAGGCTCATACACCTCACCCCACATATGTTTCCTTGCCATAGATTACATTCTTGGATTTCTGGTGGAAACCATTTCTTGGTTAAAAACTCGTACGTGTTAGCCTTCGGTATTATTGAAAATGGTCATTCATGGCTATTTTCGGCAAAATGGGGGTTGTGTGGCCATTGATCGTCGACCAGAGGCTCATACACCTCACCCCACATATGTTTCCTTGTCGTAGATCACATTCTTGGATTTCTGGTGGAGACCATTTCTTGGTAAAAAATCAGTAGGTGTTAGCCTTCGATATTATTGAAAATGGTCGTTCATGGCTATTTTCGACAAAAATGGGGGTTGTGTGGCCATTGATCATCGACCAGAGGCTCATACACCTCACCCCACATATGTTTCCTTGCCATAGATCACATTCTTGGATTTCTGGTGGAGACCATTTCTTGGTCAAAAATCCGTAGGTGTTAGCATTCGGTATTATTGTAAATGGTCATTCATGGCTATTTTCGACAAAAATGGGGGTTGTGTGGCCATTGATCATCGACCAGAGGCTCATACACCTCACCCCACATATGTTTCCTTGCCATAGATCACATTCTTGGATTTCTAGTGCAGACCATTTCTTGGTCAAAAATCCGTAGGTCTTAGCCTCTAATATTATTCAAAATGGTCGCTCATGGCTATTTTCAAGGTCGCTCATGGCTATTTTCATAAAAAATGGGGGTTGTGTGGCCATTTATCATCAACTAGAGGCTCATAAACCTCACCCCACATATGTTTCCTTGCCATAGATTACATTCTTGGATTTCTGGTGGAAACCATTTCTTGGTTAAAAACTCGTACGTGTTAGCCTTCGGTATTATTGAAAATGGTCATTCATGGCTATTTTCGGCAAATTGGGGGTTGTGTGGCCATTGATCATCGACCAGAGGCTCATACACCTCACCCCACATATGTTTCCTTGCCATAGATCACATTCTTGGATTTCTGGTGGAGACCATTTCTTGGGCAAAAATCCGAATGTGTTAGCCTTTGGTATTTTTGAAAATGGTCATTCATGGCTATTTTCGACAAAAATGGGGGTTGTGTGGCCATTGATCTTCGAACAGAGGCTCATACACCTCACTACACATATGTTTCCTTGCCATAGATCACATTCTTGGATTTATGGTGGAGACCATTTCTTGGTCAAAAATCCGTAGCATTAGCCGTCAGTGTCATTGAAAATGGTCGTTCATGGCTATTTTCGACAAAAATTAGGGTTGTGTGGCCATTGATCATCGACCAGAGGCTCATACACCTCACCCCACATATGTTTCCTTGCCATAGATCACATTCTTGGATTTCTGGTGGAGACCATTTCTTGGTCAAAAATCCGTAGGTGTTAGCCTCTAGTATTATTGAAAATGGTCGCTCATGGCTATTTTCAAGGTCGCTCATGGCTATTTTCATAAACAATGGGGGTTGTGTGGCCATTGATCATCGACCAGAGGCTCATACACCTCACCCCACATATGTTTCCTTGCCATAGATCACATTCTTGGATTTCTGGTGGAGACCATTTCTTGGTCAAAAATCCGTAGGAGTTAGCCTTCGGTATTACCACACAACCCCCATTTTTGTCAAAAATTGCCATGAACGACTATTTTCAATAATACCGAAGGCTAACACCTACGGATTTCTGACCAAGAAATGGTTTCCACCAGAAATCCAAGAATGTGATCTATGGCAAGGAAACATATGTGGGGTGAGGTGTATGAGCGTCTGGTCGATGATCAATGGCCACACAACCCCCATTTTTGTCGAAATAGCCATGAACGACCATTTTCAATAATACCGAAGGCTAACACCTACGGATTTTTGACCAAGAAATGGTCTCCACCAGAAATCCAAGAATGTGATCTATGGCAAGGAAACATATGTAGGGTGAGGTGTATGAGCCTCTGGTCGATGATCAATGGCCACACAACCCCCATTTTTGTCGAAAATAGCCATGAACGACCATTTTCAATAATACCGAAGGCTAACACCTATGGATTTTTGACCAAGAAATGGTCTCCACCAGAAATCCAAGAATGTGATCTATGGCAAGGAAACATATGTGGGGTGAGGTGTATGAGCCTCTAGTCGATGATCAATGGCCACACAACCCCCATTTTTGTCGAAAATAGCCATGAATGACCATTTTCAAAAATACCAAAGGCTAACACGTACGAATTTTTAACCAAGAAATGGTCTCCACCAGAAATCCAAGAATGTGATCTATGGCAAGGAAACATATGTGGGGTGAGGTGTACGAGCCTCTGGTCGATGATCAATGGCCACACAACCCCCATTTTGCCGAAAATAGCCATGAATGACCATTTTCAATAATACCGAAGGCTAACACGTACGAGTTTTTAACCAAGAAATGGTCTCCACCAGAAATCCAAGAATGTGATCTATGGCAAGGAAACATATGTGGGGTGAGGTGTATGAGCGTCTGGTCGATGATCAATGGTGTGGCCATTGATCATCGACTAGAGGCTCATACACCTCACCCCACATATGTTTCCTTGTCATAGATCACATTCTTGGATTTCTGGTGGAGACTATTTCTTGGTCAAAAATCCGTAGGTGTTAGCCTTCGGTATTATTGAAAATGGTCGTTCATGGCTATTTTCGACAAAAATGGGGGTTGTGTGGCCATTGATCATCGACCAGACGCTCATACACCTCACCCCACATATGTTTCCTTGCCATAGATCACATTCTTGGATTTCTGGTGGAGACCATTTCTTGGTCTAAAATCCATAGGTGTTAGCCTCTAGTATTATTGAAAATGGTCGCTCGTGGCTATTTTCAAGGTCGCTCATGGCTATTTTCATAAAAAATGGGGGTTGTGTGGCCATTTATCATCGACTAGAGGCTCATAAACCTCACCCCACATATGTTTCCTTGCCATAGATTACATTCTTGGATTTCTGGTGGAGACCATTTCTTGGTTAAAAATCCGTAGGTGTTAGCCTTCGGTATTATTGAAAATGGTCATTCATGGCTATTTTCGGCAAAATGGGGGTTGTGTGGCCATTGATCATCGACCAGAGGCTCGTACACCTCACCCCACATATGTTTCCTTGCCATAGATCACATTCTTGGATTTCTGGTGGAGACCATTTCTTGGTCAAAAATCCGTAGGTGTTAGCCTTCGGTATTATTGAAAATGGTCGTTCATGGCTATTTTCGGCAAAATGGGGGTTCTGTGGCCATTGATCATCGACCAGAGGCCATTTCTTGGTCAAAAATCCGTACGTGTTAGCCTTTGGTATTTTTGATTATGGTCATTCATGGCTATTTTCGACAAAAATGGGGGTTGTGTGGCCATTGATCATCGACTAGAGGCTCATACACCTCACCCCACATATGTTTCCTTGCCATATATCACATTCTTGGATTTCTGGTGGAGACCATTTCTTGGTCAAAAATCCGTAGGTGTTAGCCTTCGGTATTATTGAAAATGGTCGTTCATGGCTATTTTCGACAAAAATGGAGGTTGTGTGGCCATTGATCATCGACCAGACGCTCATACACCTCACCACACATATGTTTCCTTGCCATAGATCACATTCTTGGATTTCTGGTGGAGACCATTTCTTGGTCTAAAATCCGTAGGTGTTAGCCTCTAGTATTATTGAAAATGGTCGCTCATGGCTATTTTCAAGGTCGCTCATGGCTATTTTCATAAAAAATAGGGGTTGTGTGGCCATTGATCATCGACCAGAGGCTCATAAACCTCACCCCACATATGTTTCCTTGCCATAGATCACATTCTTGGATTTCTGGTGGAGACCATTTCTTGGTCAAAAATCCATAGGTGTTAGCCTTCGGTATTATTGTAAATGGTCATTCAAGGCTATTTTCGACAAAAATGGGGGTTGTGTGGCCATTGATCATCGACCAGAGGCTCATTCACCTCACCCCACATATGTTTCCTTGCCATAGATCACATTCTTGGATTTCTGGTGGAGACCATTTCTTGGTCTAAAATCCGTAGGTGTTAGCCTCTAGTATTATTGAAAATGGTCGCTCATGGCTATTTTCAAGGTCGCTCATGGCTATTTTCATAAAAAATGGGGATTGTGTGGCCATTCATCATCGACTAGAGGCTCATAAACCTCACCCCACATATGTTTCCTTGCCATAGATTACATTCTTGGATTTCTGGTGGAAACCATTTCTTGGTTAAAAACTCGTACGTGTTAACCTTCGGTATTATTGAAAATGGTCGTTCATGGCTATTTTCGGCAAAATGGGGGTTGTGTGGCCATTGATCGTCGACCAGAGGCTCATACACCTCACCCCACATATGTTTCCTTGTCGTAGATCACATTCTTGGATTTCTTTTGGAGACCATTTCTTGGTCAAAAATCCGTAGGTGTTAGCCTTCGATATTATTGAAAATGGTCGTTCATGGCTATTTTCGACAAAAATGGGGGTTGTGTGGCCATTGATCGTCGACCAGAGGCTCATACACCTCACCCCACATATGTTTCCTTGCCATAGATCACATTCTTGGATTTCTGGTGGAAACCATTTCTTGGTTAAAAACTCGTACGTGTTAGCCTTCGGTATTATTGAAAATGGTCATTCATGGCTATTTTTGGCAAATTGGGGGTTGTGTGGCCATTGATCATCGACCAGAGGCTCATACACCTCACCCCACATATGTTTCCTTGCCATAGATCACATTCTTGGATTTCTGGTGGAGACCATTTCTTGGGCAAAAATCCGAATGTGTTAGCCTTTGGTATTTTTGAAAATGGTCATTCATGGCTATTTTCGACAAAAATGGGGGTTGTGTGGCCATTGATCTTCGAACAGAGGCTCATACACCTCACTACACATATGTTTCCTTGCCATAGATCACATTCTTGGATTTATGGTGGAGACCATTTCTTGGTCAAAAATCCGTAGCATTAGCCGTCAGTGTCATTGAAAATGGTCGTTCATGGCTATTTTCGACAAAAATTAGGGTTGTGTGGCCATTGATCATCGACCAGAGGCTCATACACCTCACCCCACATATGTTTCCTTGCCATAGATCACATTCTTGGATTTCTGGTGGAGACCATTTCTTGGTCAAAAATCCGTAGGTGTTAGCCTCTAGTATTATTGAAAATGGTCGCTCATGGCTATTTTCAAGGTCGCTCATGGCTATTTTCATAAACAATGGGAGTTGTGTGGCCATTGATCATCGACCAGAGGCTCATACACCTCACCCCACATATGTTTCCTTGCCATAGATCACATTCTTGGATTTCTGGTGGAGACCATTTCTTGGTCAAAAATCCGTTGGAGTTAGCCTTCGGTATTACCACACAACCCCCATTTTTGTCAAAAATTGCCATGAACGACTATTTTCAATAATACCGAAGGCTAACACCTACGGATTTCTGACCAAGAAATGGTTTCCACCAGAAATCCAAGAATGTGATCTATGGCAAGGAAACATATGTGGGGTGAGGTGTATGAGCGTCTGGTCGATGATCAATGGCCACACAACCCCCATTTTTGTCGAAATAGCCATGAACGACCATTTTCAATAATACCGAAGGCTAACACCTACGGATTTTTGACCAAGAAATGGTCTCCACCAGAAATCCAAGAATGTGATCTATGGCAAGGAAACATATGTAGGGTGAGGTGTATGAGCCTCTAGTCGATGATCAATGGCCACACAACCCCCAATTTTGTCGAAAATAGCCATGAACGACCATTTTCAATAATACCGAAGGCTAACACCTATGGATTTTTGACCAAGAAATGGTCTCCACCAGAAATCCAAGAATGTGATCTATGGCAAGGAAACATATGTGGGGTGAGGTGTATGAGCCTCTAGTCGATGATCAATGGCCACACAACCCCCATTTTTGTCGAAATAGCCATGAACGACCATTTTCAATAATACCGAAGGCTAACACCTACGGATTTTTGACCAAGAAATGGTCTCCACCAGAAATCCAAGAATGTGATCTATGGCAAGGAAACATATGTAGGGTGAGGTGTATGAGCCTCTGGTCGATGATCAATGGCCACACAACCCCCATTTTTGTCGAAAATAGCCATGAACGACCATTTTCAATAATACCGAAGGCTAACACCTATGGATTTTTGACCAAGAAATGGTCTCCACCAGAAATCCAAGAATGTGATCTATGGCAAGGATACATATGTGGGGTGAGGTGTACGAGC
>NW_023367210.1:0-44734 GCF_902167145.1 Zea mays
AGAAATGGTCTCCACCAGAAATCCAAGAATGTGATCTATGGCAAGGAAACATATGTGGGGTGAGGTGTATGAGCCTCTAGTCGATGATCAATGGCCACACAACCCCCATTTTGCCGAAAATAGCCATGAGTGACCATTTTCAATAATACCGAAGGCTAACACGTACGAGTTTTTAACCAAGAAATGGTTTCCACCAGAAATCCAAGAATGTAATCTATGGCAAGGAAACATATGTGGGGTGAGGTTTATGAGCCTCTAGTCGATGATAAATGGCCACACAACCCCCATTTTTTATGAAAATAGCCATGAGCGACCTTGAAAATAGCCAAGAGCGACCATTTTCAATAATACTAGAGGCTAACACCTATGGATTTTAGACCAAGAAATGGTCTCCACCAGAAATCCAAGAATGTGATCTATGGCAAGGAAACATATGTGGGGTGAGGTGTATGAGCGTCTGGTCGATGATCAATGGCCACACAACCCCCATTTTTGTCGAAAATAGCCATGAACGACCATTTTCAATAATACCGAAGGCTAACACCTACGGATTTTTGACCAAGAAATGGTCTCCACCAGAAATCCAAGAATGTGATCTATGGCAAGGAAACATATGTGGGGTGAGGTGTATGAGCCTCTAGTCGATGATCAATGGCCACACAACCCCCATTTTTGTCGAAAATAGCCATGAATGACCATTTTCAAAAATACCAAAGGCTAACACGTACGGATTTTTGACCAAGAAATGGTCTCCACCAGAAATCCAAGAATGTGATCTATGGCAAGGAAACATATGTGGGGTGAGGTGTACGAGCCTCTGGTCGATGATCAATGGCCACACAACCCCCATTTTGCCGAAAATAGCCATGAATGAACATTTTCAATAATACCGAAGGCTAACACGTACGAGTTTTTGACCAAGAAATGGTTTCCACCAGAAATCCAAGAATGTAATCTATGGCAAGGAAACATATGTGGGGTGAGGTTTATGAGCCTCTGGTCGACGATCAATGGCCACACAACCCCCATTTTTTTATGAAAATAGCCATGAGCGACCATTTTTAATAATATTAGAGGCTAACACCTACGGATTTTTGACCAAGAAATGGTCTCCACCAGAAATCCTAGAATGTGATCTATGGCAAGGAAACATATGTGGGGTGAGGTGTATGAGCCTCTAGTCGATGATAAATGGCCACACAACCCCCATTTTTTATGAAAATAGCCATGAGCGACCTTGAAAATAGCCATGAGCGACCATTTTCATTAATACTAGAGGCTAACACCTACGGATTTTAGACCAAGAAATGGTCTCCACCAGAAATCCAAGAATGTGATCTATGGCAAGGAAACATATGTGGGGTGAGGTGTATGAGCCTCTAGTCGATGATAAATGGCCACACAACCCCCATTTTTTATGAAAATAGCCATGAGCGACCTTGAAAATAGCCATGAGCGACCATTTTCAATAATACTAGAGGCTAACACCTACGGATTTTAGACCAAGAAATGGTCTCCACCAGAATTCCAAGAATGTGATCTATGGTAAGGAAACATATGTGGGGTGAGGTGTACGAGCCTCTTGTCGATGATCAATGGCCACACAACCCCCATTTTTATGAAAATAGCCATGAGCGACCATTTTCAATAATACTAGAGGCTAACACCTACGGATTTTAGACCAAGAAATGGTCTCCACCAGAAATCCAAGAATGTGATCTATGGCAAGGAAACATATGTGGGGTGAGGTGTATGAGCGTCTGGTCGATGATCAATGGCCACACAACCCCCATTTTGCCGAAAATAGCCATGAACGACCATTTTCAATAATACCGAAGGCTAACACGTACGAGTTTTTGACCAAGAAATGGTCTCCACCAGAAATCCAAGAATGTGATCTATGGCAATGAAACATATGTGGGGTGAGGTGTATGAGCCTCTGGTCGACGATCAATGGCCACACAACCCCCATTTTTGTCGAAAATAGCCATGAATGACCATTTACAATAATACCGAAGGCTAACACCTACGGATTTTTGACCAAGAAATGGTCTCCACCAGAAATCCATGAATGTGATCTATGGCAAGGAAACATATGTGGGGTGAGGTGTATGAGCCTCTGGTCGATGATCAATGGCCACACAACCCCCATTTTTGTAGAAAATAGCCATGAACGACCATTTTCAATAATATCGAAGGCTAACACCTACGGATTTTTGACCAAGAAATGGTCTCCACCAGAAATCCAAGAATGTGATCTATGGCAAGGAAACATATGTGGGGTGAGGTGTATGAGCCTCTGGTCGATGATCAATGGCCACACAACCCCCATTTTTGTCGAAAATAGCCATGAACGACCATTTTCAATAATACCGAAGGCTAACACGTATGGATTTTCGACCAAGAAATGGTATCCACCAGAAATCCGATAATGTGATCTATGGCAAGGAAACATATGTGAGGTGAGGTGTACGAGCCTCTGGTCGATGATCAATGGCCACACAACCCCCATTTTTGTCAAAAATAGCCATGAACGACCATTTTCAATAATATCGAAGGCTAACACCTACGGATTTTTGACCACGAAATGGTCTCCACCATAAATCCAAGAATGTGATCTATGGCAAGGAAACATATGTGCAGTGAGGTGTATGAGCCTCTGGTCGATGATCAATGGCCACACAACCCCCATTTTGTCAAAAATAGCCATGAACGACCATTAGCCTTTGGTATTTTTGAAAATGGTCGTTCATGGCTATTTTCGACAAAAATGGGGGTTGTGTGGCCATTGATCATCAACTAGAGGCTCATACACCTCACCCCACATATGTTTCCTTGCCATAGATCACATTCTTGGATTTCTGGTGAGACCATTTCTTGGTCAAAAATCCGTAGGTGTTAGCCTTCGGTATTATTGAAATTGGTCGTTCATGGCTATTTTCGACCAAAATGGGGGTTGTGTGGCCATTGATCATCGACCAGACGCTCATACACCTCACCCCACATATGTTTCCTTGCCATAGATCACATTCTTGGATTTCTGGTGGAGACCATTTCTTGGTTAAAAACTCGTACGTGTTAGCCTTCGGTATTATTGAAAATGGTCGTTCATGGCTATTTTCGACAAAAATTAGGGTTGTGTGGCCATTGATCGTCGACAAGAGGCTCATACACCTCACCCCACATATGTTTCCTTGCCATAGATCACATTCTTGGATTTCTGGTGGAGACCATTTCTTGGTCAAAAATCCGTAGGTGTTAGCCTTCGATATTATTGAAAATGGTCGTTCATGGCTATTTTCGACAAAAATGGGGGTTGTGTGGCCATTGATCATCGACCAGAGGCTCATACACCTCACCCCACATATGTTTCCTTGCCATAGATCACATTCTTGGATTTCTGGTGGAGACCATTTCTTGGTCAAAAATCCGTAGGTGTTAGCCTTCGGTATTATTGAAAATGGTCGTTCATGGCTATTTTCGACAAAAATGGGGGTTGTGTGGCCATTGATCATCGACCAGACGCTCATACACCTCACCCCACATATGTTTCCTTGCCATAGATCACATTCTTGGATTTCTGGTGGAGACCATTTCTTGGTCTAAAATCCGTAGGTGTTAGCCTCTAGTATTATTGAAAATGGTCGCTCATGGCTATTTTCAAGGTCGCTCATGGCTATTTTCATAAAAAATGGGGGTTGTGTGGCCATTTATCATCGACTAGAGGCTCATAAACCTCACCCCACATATGTTTCCTTGCCATAGATTACATTCTTGGATTTCTGGTGGAAACCATTTCTTGGTTAAAAACTCGTACGTGTTAGCCTTCGGTATTATTGAAAATGGTCATTCATGGCTATTTTCGGCAAAATGGGGGTTGTGTGGCCATTGATCGTCGACCAGAGGCTCATACACCTCACCCCACATATGTTTCCTTGTCGTAGATCACATTCTTGGATTTCTGGTGGAGACCATTTCTTGGTCAAAAATCCGTAGGTGTTAGCCTTCGATATTATTGAAAATGGTCGTTCATGGCTATTTTCGACAAAAATTTGGGTTGTGTGGCCATTGATCATCGACCAGAGGCTCATACACCTCACCCCACATATGTTTCCTTGCCATAAGTCACATTCTTGGATTTCTGGTGGAAACCATTTCTTGGTCAAAAATCCGTAGCTGTTAGCCTTCGGTATTATTGAAAATGGTCGTTCATGGCTATTTTCGGCAAAATGGGGGTTGTGTGATCATTGATCATCGACCAGAGGCTCGTACACCTCACCCCACATATGTTTCCTTGCCATAGATCACATTCTTGGATTTCTGGTGGAGACCATTTCTTGGTCAAAAATCCGTAGGTGTTAGCCTTCGGTATTATTGAAAATGGTCATTCATGGCTATTTTCGACAAAAATGGGGGTTGTGTGGCCATTGATCATCGACCAGAGGCTCATACACCTCACCCCACATATGTTTCCTTGCCATAGATCACATTCTTGGATTTCTGGTGGAGACCATTTCCTGGTCAAAAATCCGTAGGTGTTAGCCTTCGATATTATTGAAAATGGTCGTTCATGGCTATTTTCGACAAAAATGGGGGTTGTGTGGCCATTGATCATCGACCAGAGGCTCATACACCTCACCCCACATATGTTTCCTTGCCATAGATTACATTCTTGGATTTCTGGTGGAGACCATTTCTTGGTCTAAAATCCGTAGGTGTTAGCCTCTAGTATTATTGAAAATGGTCGCTCATGGCTATTTTCATAAAAAATGGGGGTTGTGTGGCCATTGATCATCGACCAGAGGCTCGTACACCTCACCCCACATATGTTTCCTTGCCATAGATTACATTCTTGGATTTCTGGTGGAAACCATTTCTTGGTTAAAAACTCGTACGTGTTAGCCTTCGGTATTATTGAAAATGGTCATTCATGGCTATTTTCGGCAAAATGGGGGTTGTGTGGCCATTGATCATCGACCAGAGGCTCATACACCTCACCCCACATATGTTTCCTTGCCATAGATCACATTCTTGGATTTCTGGTGGAGACCATTTCTTGGTCAAAAATCCGTAGGTCTTAGCCTCTAGTATTATTGAAAATGGTCGCTCATGGCTATTTTCATAAACAATGGGGGTTGTGTGGCCATTTATCATCGACTAGAGGCTCATAAACCTCACCCCACATATGTTTCCTTTCCATAGATCACATTCTTGGATTTCTGGTGGAGACCATTTCTTGGTTAAAAACTCGTACGTGTTAGGGTGAGGTGTATGAGCGTCTGGTCGATGATCAATGGCCACACAACCCCCATTTTTGTCGAAAATAGCAATGAACGACCATTTTCAATAATACCGAAGGCTAACATGTACGAGTTTTTGACCAAGCAATGGTCTCCACCAGAAATCCAAGAATGTGATCTATGGCAAGGAAACATATGTGGGGTGAGGTGTATGAGCCTCTGGTCGATGATCAATGGCCACACAACCCCCATTTTTGTCGAAAATAGCCATGAACGACCATTTTCAATAATACCGAAGGCTAGCACCTACGGATTTTGACCAAGAAATGGTCTCCACCAGAAATCCAAGAATGTAATCTATGGCAAGGAAACATATGTGGGGTGAGGTTTTGACCAAGAAATGGTCTCCACCAGAAATCCAAGAATGTGATCTATGGCAAGGAAACATATGTGGGGTGAGGTGTATGAGCCTCTGGTCGATGATCAATGGCCACACAACCCCCATTTCTTGGTCAAAGATCCGTAGGTGTTAGCCTTCGGTATTTATGAAAATAGCCATGAGCGACCTTGAAAATAGCCATGAGCGACCATGAAAATAGCCATGAGCGACCATTTTCAAAAATACCAAAGGCTAACACGTATGGATTTTTGACCAAGAAATGGTCTCCACCAGAAATCCAAGAATGTGATCTATGGCAAGGAAACATATGTGGGGTGAGGTGTATGAGCCTCTGGTTGACGATCAATGGCCACACAACCCCCATTTTTGCCGAAAATAGCCATGAACGACCATTTTCAATAATACCGAAGGCTAACACCTACGGATTTTTGACCAAGAAATGGTCTCCACTAGAAATCCAAGAATGTGATCTATGGCAAGGAAACATATGTGGGGTGAGGTGTATGAGCCTCTGGTCGATGATCAATGGCCACACAACCCCCATTTTTTATGAAAATAGCCAAGAACGACCATTTTCAATAATACCGAAGGCTAACACCTATGGATTTTTGACCAAGAAATGGTCTCCACCAGAAATCCAAGAATGTGATCTATGGCAAGGAAACATATGTGGGGTGAGGTGTATGAGCCTCTGGTCGATGATCAATGGCCACACAACCCCCATTTTTGTCGAAAATAGCCATGAATGAAGGTGTATGAGCCTCTAGTCGATGATCAATGGCCACACAACCCCCATTTTTGTCGAAAATAGCCATGAACGACCATTTTCAATAATACCGAAGGCTAACACCTACAGATTTTTGACCAAGAAATGGTCTCCACTAGAAATCCAAGAATGTGATCTATGGCAAGGAAACATATGTGGGGTGAGGTGTATGAGCCTCTGGTCGACGATCAATGGCCACACAACCCCCATTTTTGTCAAAAATAGCCATGAACGACCATTTTCAATAATATCGAAGGCTAACACCTACGGATTTTTGACCAAGAAATGGTCTCCACCAGAAATCCAAGAATGTGATCTACGACAAGGAAACATATGTGGGGTGAGGTGTATGAGCGTCTGGTCGATGATCAATGGCCACACAACCCCCATTTTTGTCGAAAATAGCCATGAACGACCATTTTCAATAATACCGAAGGCTAACACCTACAGATTTTTGACCTAGAAATGGTCTCCACCAGAAATCCAAGAATGTGATCTATGGCAAGGAAACATATGTGGGGTGAGGTGTATGAGCGTCTGGTCGACGATCAATGGCCACACAACCCCCATTTTTGTCGAAAATAGCCATGAACGACCATTTTCAATAATACCGAAGGCTAACACCTACGGATTTTTGACCAAGAAATGGTCTCCACCAGAAACGCAAGAATGTGATCTATGGCAAGGAAACATATGTGGGGTGAGGTGTATGAGCCTCTGGTCGATGATCAATGGCCACACAACCCCCATTTTTGTCGAAAATAGCCATGAACGGCCATTTTCAATAATATCGAAGGCTAACACGTACGAGTTTTTGACCAAGAAATGGTCTCCACCAAAAATCCAAGAATGTGATCTATGGCAAGGAAACATATGTGGGGTGAGGTGTATGAGCCTCTCGTCGATGATCAATGGCCACACAACCCCCATTTTTGTCGAAAATAGCCATGAACGACCATTTTCAATAATATCGAAGGCTAACACCTACGGATTTTTAACCAAGAAATGGTCTCCACCAGAAATCCAAGAATAACACCTACGGATTTTTGACCAAGAAATGTCTCCACCAGAAATCCAAGAATGTGATCTATGGCAAGGAAACATATGTGGGGTGAGGTGTATGAGCCTCTGGTCGATGATCAATGGCCACACAACCCCCATTTTTGTCGAAAATAGCCATGAATGAAGGTGTATGAGCCTCTAGTCGATGATCAATGGCCACACAACCCCCATTTTTGTCGAAAATAGACATGAACGACCATTTTCAATAATACCGAAGGCTAACACCTACGGATTTTTGACCAAGAAATGGTCTCCACCAGAAATCCAAGAATGTGATCTATGGCAAGGAAACATATGTGGGGTGAGGTGTATGAGCCTCTGGTTGACGATCAATGGCCACACAACCCCCATTTTTGTCAAAAATAGCCATGAACGACCATTTTCAATAATATCGAAGGCTAACACCTACGGATTTTTGACCAAGAAATGGTCTCCACCAGAAATCCAAGAATGTGATCTCTGACAAGGAAACATATGTGGGGTGAGGTGTATGAGCGTCTGGTCGATGATCAATGGCCACACAACCCCCATTTTTGTCGAAAATAGCCATGAACGACCATTTTCAATAATACCGAAGGCTAACACCTACGGGTTTTTGACCAAGAAATGGTCTCCACCAGAAATCCAAGAATGTGATCTACGACAAGGAAACATATGTGGGGTGAGGTGTATGAGCCTCTGGTCGACGATCAATGGCCACACAACCCCCATTTTTGTCAAAAATAGCCATGAACGACCATTTTCAATAATATCGAAGGCTAACACCTACGGATTTTTGACCAAGAAATGGTCTCCACCAGAAATCCAAGAATGTGATCTACGACAAGGAAACATATGTGGGGTGAGGTGTATGAGCGTCTGGTCGATGATCAATGGCCACACAACCCCCATTTTTGTCGAAAATAGCCATGAACGACCATTTTCAATAATACCGAAGGCTAACACCTACGGATTTTTGACCAAGAAATGGTCTCCACCAGAAATGCAAGAATGTGATCTATGGCAAGGAAACATATGTGGGGTGAGGTGTATGAGCCTCTGGTCGATGATCAATGGCCACACAACCCCCATTTTTGTCGAAAATAGCCATGAACGACCATTTTCAATAATACCGAAGGCTAACACCTACAGATTTTTGACCTAGAAATGGTCTCCACCAGAAATCCAAGAATGTGATCTATGGCAAGGAAACATATGTGGGGTGAGGTGTATGAGCGTCTGGTCGACGATCAATGGCCACACAACCCCCATTTTTGTCGAAAATAGCCATGAACGACCATTTTCAATAATACCGAAGGCTAACACCTACGGATTTTTGACCAAGAAATGGTCTCCACCAGAAATGCAAGAATGTGATCTATGGCAAGGAAACATATGTGGGGTGAGGTGTATGAGCCTCTGGTCGATGATCAATGGCCACACAACCCCCATTTTTGTCGAAAATAGCCATGAACGGCCATTTTCAATAATATCGAAGGCTAACACGTACGAGTTTTTGACCAAGAAATGGTCTCCACCAAAAATCCAAGAATGTGATCTATGGCAAGGAAACATATGTGGGGTGAGGTGTATGAGCCTCTCGTCGATGATCAATGGCCACACAACCCCCATTTTTGTCGAAAATAGCCATGAACGACCATTTTCAATAATATCGAAGGCTAACACCTACGGATTTTTAACCAAGAAATGGTCTCCACCAGAAATCCAAGAATAACACCTACGGATTTTTGACCAAGAAATGGTCTCCACCAGAAATCCAAGAATGTGATCTATGGCAAGGAAACATATGTGGGGTGAGGTGTATGAGCCTCTGGTCGATGATCAATGGCCACACAACCCCCATTTTTGTCGAAAATTGCCATGAATGAAGGTGTATGAGCCTCTAGTCGATGATCAATGGCCACACAACCCCCATTTTTGTCGAAAATAGACATGAACGACCATTTTCAATAATACCGAAGGCTAACACCTACGGATTTTTGACCAAGAAATGGTCTCCACCAGAAATCCAAGAATGTGATCTATGGCAAGGAAACATATGTGGGGTGAGGTGTATGAGCCTCTGGTCGACGATCAATGGCCACACAACCCCCATTTTTGTCAAAAATAGCCATGAACGACCATTTTCAATAATATCGAAGGCTAACACCTACGGATTTTTGACCAAGAAATGGTCTCCACCAGAAATCCAAGAATGTGATCTCTGACAAGGAAACATATGTGGGGTGAGGTGTATGAGCGTCTGGTCGATGATCAATGGCCACACAACCCCCATTTTTGTCGAAAATAGCCATGAACGACCATTTTCAATAATACCGAAGGCTAACACCTACGGATTTTTGACCAAGAAATGGTCTCCACCAGAAATCCAAGAATGTGATCTACGACAAGGAAACATATGTGGGGTGAGGTGTATGAGCCTCTGGTCGACGATCAATGGCCACACAACCCCCATTTTTGTCAAAAATAGCCATGAACGACCATTTTCAATAATATCGAAGGCTAACACCTACGGATTTTTGACCAAGAAATGGTCTCAAACAGAAATCCAAGAATGTGATCTACGACAAGGAAACATATGTGGGGTGAGGTGTATGAGCGTCTGGTCGATGATCAATGGCCACACAACCCCCATTTTTGTCGAAAATAGCCATGAACGACCATTTTCAATAATACCGAAGGCTAACACCTACAGATTTTTGACCTAGAAATGGTCTCCACCAGAAATCCAAGAATGTGATCTATGGCAAGGAAACATATGTGGGGTGAGGTGTATGAGCGTCTGGTCGATGATCAATGGCCACACAACCCCCATTTTTGTCGAAAATAGCCATGAACGACCATTTTCAATAATACCGAAGGCTAACACCTACGGATTTTTGACCAAGAAATGGTCTCCACCAGAAATGCAAGAATGTGATCTATGGCAAGGAAACATATGTGGGGTGAGGTGTATGAGCCTCTGGTCGATGATCAATGGCCACACAACCCCCATTTTTGTCGAAAATAGCCATGAACGGCCATTTTCAATAATATCGAAGGCTAACACGTACGAGTTTTTGACCAAGAAATGGTCTCCACCAAAAATCCAAGAATGTGATCTATGGCAAGGAAACATATGTGGGGTGAGGTGTATGAGCCTCTCGTCGATGATCAATGGCCACACAACCCCCATTTTTGTCGAAAATAGCCATGAACGACCATTTTCAATAATATCGAAGGCTAACACCTACGGATTTTTAACCAAGAAATGGTCTCCACCAGAAATCCAAGAATAACACCTACGGATTTTTGACCAAGAAATGGTCTCCACCAGAAATCCAAGAATGTGATCTATGGCAAGGAAACATATGTGGGGTGAGGTGTATGAGCCTCTGGTCGATGATCAATGGCCACACAACCCCCATTTTTGTCGAAAATAGCCATGAATGAAGGTGTATGAGCCTCTAGTCGATGATCAATGGCCACACAACCCCCATTTTTGTCGAAAATAGCCATGAACGACCATTTTCAATAATACCGAAGGCTAACACCTACAGATTTTTGACCAAGAAATGGTCTCCACTAGAAATCCAAGAATGTGATCTATGGCAAGGAAACATATGTGGGGTGAGGTGTATGAGCCTCTGGTCGACGATCAATGGCCACACAACCCCCATTTTTGTCAAAAATAGCCATGAACGACCATTTTCAATAATATCGAAGGCTAACACCTACGGATTTTTGACCAAGAAATGGTCTCCACCAGAAATCCAAGAATGTGATCTACGACAAGGAAACATATGTGGGGTGAGGTGTATGAGCGTCTGGTCGATGATCAATGGCCACACAACCCCCATTTTTGTCGAAAATAGCCATGAACGACCATTTTCAATAATACCGAAGGCTAACACCTACAGATTTTTGACCTAGAAATGGTCTCCACCAGAAATCCAAGAATGTGATCTATGGCAAGGAAACATATGTGGGGTGAGGTGTATGAGCGTCTGGTCGACGATCAATGGCCACACAACCCCCATTTTTGTCGAAAATAGCCATGAACGACCATTTTCAATAATACCGAAGGCTAACACCTACGGATTTTTGACCAAGAAATGGTCTCCACCAGAAACGCAAGAATGTGATCTATGGCAAGGAAACATATGTGGGGTGAGGTGTATGAGCCTCTGGTCGATGATCAATGGCCACACAACCCCCATTTTTGTCGAAAATAGCCATGAACGGCCATTTTCAATAATATCGAAGGCTAACACGTACGAGTTTTTGACCAAGAAATGGTCTCCACCAAAAATCCAAGAATGTGATCTATGGCAAGGAAACATATGTGGGGTGAGGTGTATGAGCCTCTCGTCGATGATCAATGGCCACACAACCCCCATTTTTGTCGAAAATAGCCATGAACGACCATTTTCAATAATATCGAAGGCTAACACCTACGGATTTTTAACCAAGAAATGGTCTCCACCAGAAATCCAAGAATAACACCTACGGATTTTTGACCAAGAAATGTCTCCACCAGAAATCCAAGAATGTGATCTATGGCAAGGAAACATATGTGGGGTGAGGTGTATGAGCCTCTGGTCGATGATCAATGGCCACACAACCCCCATTTTTGTCGAAAATAGCCATGAATGAAGGTGTATGAGCCTCTAGTCGATGATCAATGGCCACACAACCCCCATTTTTGTCGAAAATAGACATGAACGACCATTTTCAATAATACCGAAGGCTAACACCTACGGATTTTTGACCAAGAAATGGTCTCCACCAGAAATCCAAGAATGTGATCTATGGCAAGGAAACATATGTGGGGTGAGGTGTATGAGCCTCTGGTTGACGATCAATGGCCACACAACCCCCATTTTTGTCAAAAATAGCCATGAACGACCATTTTCAATAATATCGAAGGCTAACACCTACGGATTTTTGACCAAGAAATGGTCAACACCAGAAATCCAAGAATGTGATCTCTGACAAGGAAACATATGTGGGGTGAGGTGTATGAGCGTCTGGTCGATGATCAATGGCCACACAACCCCCATTTTTGTCGAAAATAGCCATGAACGACCATTTTCAATAATACCGAAGGCTAACACCTACGGGTTTTTGACCAAGAAATGGTCTCCACCAGAAATCCAAGAATGTGATCTACGACAAGGAAACATATGTGGGGTGAGGTGTATGAGCCTCTGGTCGACGATCAATGGCCACACAACCCCCATTTTTGTCAAAAATAGCCATGAACGACCATTTTCAATAATATCGAAGGCTAACACCTACGGATTTTTGACCAAGAAATGGTCTCCACCAGAAATCCAAGAATGTGATCTACGACAAGGAAACATATGTGGGGTGAGGTGTATGAGCGTCTGGTCGATGATCAATGGCCACACAACCCCCATTTTTGTCGAAAATAGCCATGAACGACCATTTACAATAATACCGAAGGCTAACACCTACGGATTTTTGACCAAGAAATGGTCTCCACCAGAAATGCAAGAATGTGATCTATGGCAAGGAAACATATGTGGGGTGAGGTGTATGAGCCTCTGGTCGATGATCAATGGCCACACAACCCCCATTTTTGTCGAAAATAGCCATGAACGACCATTTTCAATAATACCGAAGGCTAACACCTACAGATTTTTGACCTAGAAATGGTCTCCACCAGAAATCCAAGAATGTGATCTATGGCAAGGAAACATATGTGGGGTGAGGTGTATGAGCGTCTGGTCGACGATCAATGGCCACACAACCCCCATTTTTGTCGAAAATAGCCATGAACGACCATTTTCAATAATACCGAAGGCTAACACCTACGGATTTTTGACCAAGAAATGGTCTCCACCAGAAATGCAAGAATGTGATCTATGGCAAGGAAACATATGTGGGGTGAGGTGTATGAGCCTCTGGTCGATGATCAATGGCCACACAACCCCCATTTTTGTCGAAAATAGCCATGAACGGCCATTTTCAATAATATCGAAGGCTAACACGTACGAGTTTTTGACCAAGAAATGGTCTCCACCAAAAATCCAAGAATGTGATCTATGGCAAGGAAACATATGTGGGGTGAGGTGTATGAGCCTCTCGTCGATGATCAATGGCCACACAACCCCCATTTTTGTCGAAAATAGCCATGAACGACCATTTTCAATAATATCGAAGGCTAACACCTACGGATTTTTAACCAAGAAATGGTCTCCACCAGAAATCCAAGAATAACACCTACGGATTTTTGACCAAGAAATGGTCTCCACCAGAAATCCAAGAATGTGATCTATGGCAAGGAAACATATGTGGGGTGAGGTGTATGAGCCTCTGGTCGATGATCAATGGCCACACAACCCCCATTTTTGTCGAAAATTGCCATGAATGAAGGTGTATGAGCCTCTAGTCGATGATCAATGGCCACACAACCCCCATTTTTGTCGAAAATAGACATGAACGACCATTTTCAATAATACCGAAGGCTAACACCTACGGATTTTTGACCAAGAAATGGTCTCCACCAGAAATCCAAGAATGTGATCTATGGCAAGGAAACATATGTGGGGTGAGGTGTATGAGCCTCTGGTCGACGATCAATGGCCACACAACCCCCATTTTTGTCAAAAATAGCCATGAACGACCATTTTCAATAATATCGAAGGCTAACACCTACGGATTTTTGACCAAGAAATGGTCTCCACCAGAAATCCAAGAATGTGATCTCTGACAAGGAAACATATGTGGGGTGAGGTGTATGAGCGTCTGGTCGATGATCAATGGCCACACAACCCCCATTTTTGTCGAAAATAGCCATGAACGACCATTTTCAATAATACCGAAGGCTAACACCTACGGATTTTTGACCAAGAAATGGTCTCCACCAGAAATCCAAGAATGTGATCTACGACAAGGAAACATATGTGGGGTGAGGTGTATGAGCCTCTGGTCGACGATCAATGGCCACACAACCCCCATTTTTGTCAAAAATAGCCATGAACGACCATTTTCAATAATATCGAAGGCTAACACCTACGGATTTTTGACCAAGAAATGGTCTCAAACAGAAATCCAAGAATGTGATCTACGACAAGGAAACATATGTGGGGTGAGGTGTATGAGCGTCTGGTCGATGATCAATGGCCACACAACCCCCATTTTTGTCGAAAATAGCCATGAACGACCATTTTCAATAATACCGAAGGCTAACACCTACAGATTTTTGACCTAGAAATGGTCTCCACCAGAAATCCAAGAATGTGATCTATGGCAAGGAAACATATGTGGGGTGAGGTGTATGAGCGTCTGGTCGATGATCAATGGCCACACAACCCCCATTTTTGTCGAAAATAGCCATGAACGACCATTTTCAATAATACCGAAGGCTAACACCTACGGATTTTTGACCAAGAAATGGTCTCCACCAGAAATGCAAGAATGTGATCTATGGCAAGGAAACATATGTGGGGTGAGGTGTATGAGCCTCTGGTCGATGATCAATGGCCACACAACCCCCATTTTTGTCGAAAATAGCCATGAACGGCCATTTTCAATAATATCGAAGGCTAACACGTACGAGTTTTTGACCAAGAAATGGTCTCCACCAAAAATCCAAGAATGTGATCTATGGCAAGGAAACATATGTGGGGTGAGGTGTATGAGCCTCTCGTCGATGATCAATGGCCACACAACCCCCATTTTTGTCGAAAATAGCCATGAACGACCATTTTCAATAATATCGAAGGCTAACACCTACGGATTTTTAACCAAGAAATGGTCTCCACCAGAAATCCAAGAATAACACCTACGGATTTTTGACCAAGAAATGGTCTCCACCAGAAATCCAAGAATGTGATCTATGGCAAGGAAACATATGTGGGGTGAGGTGTATGAGCCTCTGGTCGATGATCAATGGCCACACAACCCCCATTTTTGTCGAAAATAGCCATGAATGAAGGTGTATGAGCCTCTAGTCGATGATCAATGGCCACACAACCCCCATTTTTGTCGAAAATAGACATGAACGACCATTTTCAATAATACCGAAGGCTAACACCTACGGATTTTTGACCAAGAAATGGTCTCCACCAGAAATCCAAGAATGTGATCTATGGCAAGGAAACATATGTGGGGTGAGGTGTATGAGCCTCTGGTCGACGATCAATGGCCACACAACCCCCATTTTTGTCAAAAATAGCCATGAACGACCATTTTCAATAATATCGAAGGCTAACACCTACGGATTTTTGACCAAGAAATGGTCTCCACCAGAAATCCAAGAATGTGATCTCTGACAAGGAAACATATGTGGGGTGAGGTGTATGAGCGTCTGGTCGATGATCAATGGCCACACAACCCCCATTTTTGTCGAAAATAGCCATGAACGACCATTTTCAATAATACCGAAGGCTAACACTTACGGATTTTTGACCAAGAAATGGTCTCCACCAGAAATCCAAGAATGTGATCTATGGCAAGGAAACATATGTGGGGTGAGGTGTATGAGCGTCTGGTCGATGATCAATGGCCACACAACCCCCATTTTTGTCGAAAATAGCCATGAACGACCATTTTCAATAATACCGAAGGCTAACACCTACGGATTTTTGACCAAGAAATGGTCTCCACCAGAAACGCAAGAATGTGATCTATGGCAAGGAAACATATGTGGGGTGAGGTGTATGAGCCTCTGGTCGATGATCAATGGCCACACAACCCCCATTTTTGTCGAAAATAGCCATGAACGGCCATTTTCAATAATATCGAAGGCTAACACGTACGAGTTTTTGACCAAGAAATGGTCTCCACCAAAAATCCAAGAATGTGATCTATGGCAAGGAAACATATGTGGGGTGAGGTGTATGAGCCTCTCGTCGATGATCAATGGCCACACAACCCCCATTTTTGTCGAAAATAGCCATGAACGACCATTTTCAATAATATCGAAGGCTAACACCTATGGATTTTTAACCAAGAAATGGTCTCCACCAGAAATCCAAGAATAACACCTACGGATTTTTGACCAAGAAATGTCTCCACCAGAAATCCAAGAATGTGATCTATGGCAAGGAAACATATGTGGGGTGAGGTGTATGAGCCTCTGGTCGATGATCAATGGCCACACAACCCCCATTTTTGTCGAAAATAGCCATGAATGAAGGTGTATGAGCCTCTAGTCGATGATCAATGGCCACACAACCCCCATTTTTGTCGAAAATAGACATGAACGACCATTTTCAATAATACCGAAGGCTAACACCTACGGATTTTTGACCAAGAAATGGTCTCCACCAGAAATCCAAGAATGTGATCTATGGCAAGGAAACATATGTGGGGTGAGGTGTATGAGCCTCTGGTTGACGATCAATGGCCACACAACCCCCATTTTTGTCAAAAATAGCCATGAACGACCATTTTCAATAATATCGAAGGCTAACACCTACGGATTTTTGACCAAGAAATGGTCTCCACCAGAAATCCAAGAATGTGATCTCTGACAAGGAAACATATGTGGGGTGAGGTGTATGAGCGTCTGGTCGATGATCAATGGCCACACAACCCCCATTTTTGTCGAAAATAGCCATGAACGACCATTTTCAATAATACCGAAGGCTAACACCTACGGGTTTTTGACCAAGAAATGGTCTCCACCAGAAATCCAAGAATGTGATCTACGACAAGGAAACATATGTGGGGTGAGGTGTATGAGCCTCTGGTCGACGATCAATGGCCACACAACCCCCATTTTTGTCAAAAATAGCCATGAACGACCATTTTCAATAATATCGAAGGCTAACACCTACGGATTTTTGACCAAGAAATGGTCTCAAACAGAAATCCAAGAATGTGATCTACGACAAGGAAACATATGTGGGGTGAGGTGTATGAGCGTCTGGTCGATGATCAATGGCCACACAACCCCCATTTTTGTCGAAAATAGCCATGAACGACCATTTTCAATAATACCGAAGGCTAACACCTACAGATTTTTGACCTAGAAATGGTCTCCACCAGAAATCCAAGAATGTGATCTATGGCAAGGAAACATATGTGGGGTGAGGTGTATGAGCGTCTGGTCGATGATCAATGGCCACACAACCCCCATTTTTGTCGAAAATAGCCATGAACGACCATTTTCAATAATACCGAAGGCTAACACCTACGGATTTTTGACCAAGAAATGGTCTCCCACCAGAAATGCAAGAATGTGATCTATGGCAAGGAAACATATGTGGGGTGAGGTGTATGAGCCTCTGGTCGATGATCAATGGCCACACAACCCCCATTTTTGTCGAAAATAGCCATGAACGGCCATTTTCAATAATATCGAAGGCTAACACGTACGAGTTTTTGACCAAGAAATGGTCTCCACCAAAAATCCAAGAATGTGATCTATGGCAAGGAAACATATGTGGGGTGAGGTGTATGAGCCTCTCGTCGATGATCAATGGCCACACAACCCCCATTTTTGTCGAAAATAGCCATGAACGACCATTTTCAATAATATCGAAGGCTAACACCTACGGATTTTTAACCAAGAAATGGTCTCCACCAGAAATCCAAGAATAACACCTACGGATTTTTGACCAAGAAATGGTCTCCACCAGAAATCCAAGAATGTGATCTATGGCAAGGAAACATATGTGGGGTGAGGTGTATGAGCCTCTGGTCGATGATCAATGGCCACACAACCCCCATTTTTGTCGAAAATAGCCATGAATGAAGGTGTATGAGCCTCTAGTCGATGATCAATGGCCACACAACCCCCATTTTTGTCGAAAATAGACATGAACGACCATTTTCAATAATACCGAAGGCTAACACCTACGGATTTTTGACCAAGAAATGGTCTCCACCAGAAATCCAAGAATGTGATCTATGGCAAGGAAACATATGTGGGGTGAGGTGTATGAGCCTCTGGTCGACGATCAATGGCCACACAACCCCCATTTTTGTCAAAAATAGCCATGAACGACCATTTTCAATAATATCGAAGGCTAACACCTACGGATTTTTGACCAAGAAATGGTCTCCACCAGAAATCCAAGAATGTGATCTCTGACAAGGAAACATATGTGGGGTGAGGTGTATGAGCGTCTGGTCGATGATCAATGGCCACACAACCCCCATTTTTGTCGAAAATAGCCATGAACGACCATTTTCAATAATACCGAAGGCTAACACTTACGGATTTTTGACCAAGAAATGGTCTCCACCAGAAATCCAAGAATGTGATCTATGGCAAGGAAACATATGTGGGGTGAGGTGTATGAGCGTCTGGTCGATGATCAATGGCCACACAACCCCCATTTTTGTCGAAAATAGCCATGAACGACCATTTTCAATAATACCGAAGGCTAACACCTACGGATTTTTGACCAAGAAATGGTCTCCACCAGAAACGCAAGAATGTGATCTATGGCAAGGAAACATATGTGGGGTGAGGTGTATGAGCCTCTGGTCGATGATCAATGGCCACACAACCCCCATTTTTGTCGAAAATAGCCATGAACGGCCATTTTCAATAATATCGAAGGCTAACACGTACGAGTTTTTGACCAAGAAATGGTCTCCACCAAAAATCCAAGAATGTGATCTATGGCAAGGAAACATATGTGGGGTGAGGTGTATGAGCCTCTCGTCGATGATCAATGGCCACACAACCCCCATTTTTGTCGAAAATAGCCATGAACGACCATTTTCAATAATATCGAAGGCTAACACCTACGGATTTTTAACCAAGAAATGGTCTCCACCAGAAATCCAAGAATAACACCTACGGATTTTTGACCAAGAAATGTCTCCACCAGAAATCCAAGAATGTGATCTATGGCAAGGAAACATATGTGGGGTGAGGTGTATGAGCCTCTGGTCGATGATCAATGGCCACACAACCCCCCATTTTTGTCGAAAATAGCCATGAATGAAGGTGTATGAGCCTCTAGTCGATGATCAATGGCCACACAACCCCATTTTTGTCGAAAATAGACATGAACGACCATTTTCAATAATACCGAAGGCTAACACCTACGGATTTTTGACCAAGAAATGGTCTCCACCAGAAATCCAAGAATGTGATCTATGGCAAGGAAACATATGTGGGGTGAGGTGTATGAGCCTCTGGTTGACGATCAATGGCCACACAACCCCCATTTTTGTCAAAAATAGCCATGAACGACCATTTTCAATAATATCGAAGGCTAACACCTACGGATTTTTGACCAAGAAATGGTCTCCACCAGAAATCCAAGAATGTGATCTCTGACAAGGAAACATATGTGGGGTGAGGTGTATGAGCGTCTGGTCGATGATCAATGGCCACACAACCCCCATTTTTGTCGAAAATAGCCATGAACGACCATTTTCAATAATACCGAAGGCTAACACCTACGGGTTTTTGACCAAGAAATGGTCTCCACCAGAAATCCAAGAATGTGATCTACGACAAGGAAACATATGTGGGGTGAGGTGTATGAGCCTCTGGTCGACGATCAATGGCCACACAACCCCCATTTTTGTCAAAAATAGCATGAACGACCATTTTCAATAATATCGAAGGCTAACACCTACGGATTTTTGACCAAGAAATGGTCTCCACCAGAAATCCCAAGAATGTGATCTACGACAAGGAAACATATGTGGGGTGAGGTGTATGAGCGTCTGGTCGATGATCAATGGCCACACAACCCCCATTTTTGTCGAAAATAGCCATGAACGACCATTTTCAATAATACCGAAGGCTAACACCTACGGATTTTTGACCAAGAAATGGTCTCCACCAGAAATGCAAGAATGTGATCTATGGCAAGGAAACATATGTGGGGTGAGGTGTATGAGCCTCTGGTCGATGATCAATGGCCACACAACCCCCATTTTTGTCGACAATAGCCATGAACGACCATTTTCAATAATACCGAAGGCTAACACCTACAGATTTTTGACCTAGAAATGGTCTCCACCAGAAATCCAAGAATGTGATCTATGGCAAGGAAACATATGTGGGGTGAGGTGTATGAGCGTCTGGTCGACGATCAATGGCCACACAACCCCCATTTTTGTCGAAATAGCCATGAACGACCATTTTCAATAATACCGAAGGCTAACACCTACGGATTTTTGACCAAGAAATGGTCTCCACCAGAAATGCAAGAATGTGATCTATGGCAAGGAAACATATGTGGGGTGAGGTGTATGAGCCTCTGGTCGATGATCAATGGCCACACAACCCCCATTTTTGTCGAAAATAGCCATGAACGGCCATTTTCAATAATATCGAAGGCTAACACGTACGAGTTTTTGACCAAGAAATGGTCTCCACCAAAAATCCAAGAATGTGATCTATGGCAAGGAAACATATGTGGGGTGAGGTGTATGAGCCTCTCGTCGATGATCAATGGCCACACAACCCCATTTTTGTCGAAAATAGCCATGAACGACCATTTTCAATAATATCGAAGGCTAACACCTACGGATTTTTAACCAAGAAATGGTCTCCACCAGAAATCCAAGAATAACACCTACGGATTTTTGACCAAGAAATGGTCTCCACCAGAAATCCAAGAATGTGATCTATGGCAAGGAAACATATGTGGGGTGAGGTGTATGAGCCTCTGGTCGATGATCAATGGCCACACAACCCCCATTTTTGTCGAAAATTGCCATGAATGAAGGTGTATGAGCCTCTAGTCGATGATCAATGGCCACACAACCCCCATTTTTGTCGAAAATAGACATGAACGACCATTTTCAATAATACCGAAGGCTAACACCTACGGATTTTTGACCAAGAAATGGTCTCCACCAGAAATCCAAGAATGTGATCTATGGCAAGGAAACATATGTGGGGTGAGGTGTATGAGCCTCTGGTCGACGATCAATGGCCACACAACCCCCATTTTTGTCAAAAATAGCCATGAACGACCATTTTCAATAATATCGAAGGCTAACACCTACGGATTTTTGACCAAGAAATGGTCTCCACCAGAAATCCAAGAATGTGATCTCTGACAAGGAAACATATGTGGGGTGAGGTGTATGAGCGTCTGGTCGATGATCAATGGCCACACAACCCCCATTTTTGTCGAAAATAGCCATGAACGACCATTTTCAATAATACCGAAGGCTAACACCTACGGATTTTTGACCAAGAAATGGTCTCCACCAGAAATCCAAGAATGTGATCTACGACAAGGAAACATATGTGGGGTGAGGTGTATGAGCCTCTGGTCGACGATCAATGGCCACACAACCCCCATTTTTGTCAAAAATAGCCATGAACGACCATTTTCAATAATATCGAAGGCTAACACCTACGGATTTTTGACCAAGAAATGGTCTCAAACAGAAATCCAAGAATGTGATCTACGACAAGGAAACATATGTGGGGTGAGGTGTATGAGCGTCTGGTCGATGATCAATGGCCACACAACCCCCATTTTTGTCGAAAATAGCCATGAACGACCATTTTCAATAATACCGAAGGCTAACACCTACAGATTTTTGACCTAGAAATGGTCTCCACCAGAAATCCAAGAATGTGATCTATGGCAAGGAAACATATGTGGGGTGAGGTGTATGAGCGTCTGGTCGATGATCAATGGCCACACAACCCCCATTTTTGTCGAAAATAGCCATGAACGACCATTTTCAATAATACCGAAGGCTAACACCTACGGATTTTTGACCAAGAAATGGTCTCCACCAGAAATGCAAGAATGTGATCTATGGCAAGGAAACATATGTGGGGTGAGGTGTATGAGCCTCTGGTCGATGATCAATGGCCACACAACCCCCATTTTTGTCGAAAATAGCCATGAACGGCCATTTTCAATAATATCGAAGGCTAACACGTACGAGTTTTTGACCAAGAAAATGGTCTCCACCAAAAATCCAAGAATGTGATCTATGGCAAGGAAACATATGTGGGGTGAGGTGTATGAGCCTCTCGTCGATGATCAATGGCCACACAACCCCCATTTTTGTCGAAAATAGCCATGAACGACCATTTTCAATAATATCGAAGGCTAACACCTACGGATTTTTAACCAAGAAATGGTCTCCACCAGAAATCCAAGAATAACACCTACGGATTTTTGACCAAGAAATGGTCTCCACCAGAAATCCAAGAATGTGATCTATGGCAAGGAAACATATGTGGGGTGAGGTGTATGAGCCTCTGGTCGATGATCAATGGCCACACAACCCCCATTTTTGTCGAAAATAGCCATGAATGAAGGTGTATGAGCCTCTAGTCGATGATCAATGGCCACACAACCCCCATTTTTGTCGAAAATAGACATGAACGACCATTTTCAATAATACCGAAGGCTAACACCTACGGATTTTTGACCAAGAAATGGTCTCCACCAGAAATCCAAGAATGTGATCTATGGCAAGGAAACATATGTGGGGTGAGGTGTATGAGCCTCTGGTCGACGATCAATGGCCACACAACCCCCATTTTTGTCAAAAATAGCCATGAACGACCATTTTCAATAATATCGAAGGCTAACACCTACGGATTTTTGACCAAGAAATGGTCTCCACCAGAAATCCAAGAATGTGATCTCTGACAAGGAAACATATGTGGGGTGAGGTGTATGAGCGTCTGGTCGATGATCAATGGCCACACAACCCCCATTTTTGTCGAAAATAGCCATGAACGACCATTTTCAATAATACCGAAGGCTAACACTTACGGATTTTGACCAAGAAATGGTCTCCACCAGAAATCCAAGAATGTGAATCTATGGCAAGGAAACATATGTGGGGTGAGGTGTATGAGCGTCTGGTCGATGATCAATGGCCACACAACCCCCATTTTTGTCGAAAATAGCCATGAACGACCATTTTCAATAATACCGAAGGCTAACACCTACGGATTTTTGACCAAGAAATGGTCTCCACCAGAAATCCAAGAATGTGATCTATGGCAAGGAAACATATGTGGGGTGAGGTGTATGAGCCTCTGGTCGATGATCAATGGCCACACAACCCCCATTTTTGTCGAAAATAGCCATGAACGACCATTTTCAATAATACCGAAGGCTAACACCTACGGATTTTTGACCAAGAAATGGTCTCCACCAGAAATCCAAGAATGTGATCTATGGCAAGGAAACATATGTGGGGTGAGGTGTATGAGCCTCTGGTCGATGATCAATGGCCACACAACCCCCATTTTTGTCGAAAATAGCCATGAACGACCATTTTCAATAATATCGAAGGCTAACACCTACGGATTTTTAACCAAGAAATGGTCTCCACCAGAAATCCAAGAATAACACCTACGGATTTTTGACCAAGAAATGGTCTCCACTAGAAATCCAAGAATGTGATCTATGGCAAGGAAACATATGTGGAGTGAGGTGTATGAGCCTCTGGTCGATGATCAATGGCCACACAACCCCCATTTTTGTCGAAAGTAGCCATGAATGAAGGTGTATGAGCCTCTAGTCGATGATCAATGGCCACACAACCCCCATTTTTGTCGAAAATAGACATGAACGACCATTTTCAATAATACCGAAGGCTAACACCTACGGATTTTTGACCAAGAAATGGTCTCCACCAGAAATCCAAGAATGTGATCTATGGCAAGGAAACATATGTGGGGTGAGGTGTATGAGCCTCTGGTCGACGATCAATGGCCACACAACCCCCATTTTTGTCAAAAATAGCCATGAACGACCATTTTCAATAATATCGAAGGCTAACACCTACGGATTTTTGACCAAGAAATGGTCTCCACCAGAAATCCAAGAATGTGATCTATGGCAAGGAAACATATGTGGGGTGAAGTGTATGAGCGTCTTGTCGATGATCAATGGCCACACAACCCCCATTTTTGTCGAAAATAGCCATGAACGACCATTTTCAATAATACTAGAGGCTAAGACCTACGGATTTTTGCCCATGAAATGGTCTCCACCAGAAATCCAAGAATGTGATCTATGGCAAGGAAACATATGTGGGGTGAGGTGTATGAGCCTCTGGTCGATGATCAATGGCCACACAACCCCCTTTTTTTGTCGAAAATAGCAATGAACGACCATTTCAATAATATCGAAGGCTAACACCTACGGATTTTTCACCAAGAAATGGTCTCCACCAGAAATCCAAGAATGTGATCTACGACAAGGGAAACATATGTGGGGTGAGGTGTATGAGCCTCTGGTCGACGATCAATGGCCACACAACCCCCATTTTGCCGAAAATAGCCATGAATGACCATTTTCAATAATACCGAAGGCTAACACTACGGATTTTTGACCAAGAAATGGTCTCCACCAGAAATCCAAGAATGTGATCTATGGCAAGGAAAAATATGTGGTTGAGGTGTACGAGCCTCTGGTCGATGATCAATGGCCACACAACCCCCATTTTTGTCGAAAATAGCGATGAACGACCATTTTCAATAATACCGGAAGGCTAAGACGTACGAGTTTTTGACCAAGAAATGGTCTCCACCAGAAATCCAAGAATGTGATCTATGGCAAGGAAACATATGTGGGGTGAGGTTTATGAGCCTCTAGTCGATGATAAATGGCCACACAACCCCCATTTTTTATGAAAATAGCCAAGAGCGACCTTGAAAATAGCCATGAGCGACCATTTTCAATAATACTAGAGGCTAACACCTACAGATTTTAGACCAAGAAATGGTCTCCACCAGAAATCCAAGAATGTGATCTATGTCAAGGAAACATATGTGGGTGTCGAAAATAGCCATGAACGACCATTTTCAATAATACCAAAGGCTAACACCTACGGATTTTTGACCAAGAAATGGTCTCCACCAGAAATCCAAGAATGTAATCTATGGCAAGGAAAACATATGTGGGGTGAGGTTTATGAGCCTCTAGTCGATGATAAATGGCCACACAACCCCCATTTTTATGAAAATAGCCATGAGCGACCATTTTCAATAATACTAGAGGCTAAGACCTACGGATTTTTGACCAAGAAATGGTTTGAAAGGGAATTAGGCTTACACCTAGTTCCTATATAATTTTGGTGGTTGAATTGCCCAACACAAACAATTGGACTGACTAGTTTTGCTCTAGATTATATGTTCTACAGGTGCCAAAGGTTCATCTATAACCATACTAAATCGACTGTCCGAAATACCGTAGATTATTCCGGACAGGAGAAGCTTTTTGGAATAACAGGCCAAGCACGGACTGTCCGAGCCCTTGCGGCGGACCGTCCGCGACACAAGGATGTCACTCGGCCAGAACCAATGCAAAAATCGAAGTCTACACTATGGACTGTCCGGAGGAAAAGCAAAGACCGTCCGAGCCCTTGCGCGGGACCGTCCGGCCTCTAGCGCGGACCGTCCGGTAGGTGAGAAACCGAAAAACCCAAAGGTGACGGGTTCGGAGAAATGAATTATAGCGGGTTCGCGGACCGTCCGGGCCAGGATCGCGGACCGTCCGCGACTGGGTCTGTCTGACATCTGACAACGCATTAAATGCAATATAGCCGTTGATATAGCCGTTACTGCTGACCGTTGCATTTTCAGCCGTTGATCTACTGGGGCGGACCGTCCGGGACCTGGCACGCGGACCGTCCGCGCTCAGCAGAATGGAGCAACGGCTAGGAAGTGGTTGGTGGCTATAAATACAACCCCAACCACCTCCATTCACTTCATCCAAGCATTCCAACCTTCAACATTCAATACAAGAGCTAGCATTCCATTCCAAGACACATTCAAAGCCTCCATCTCTCCAAGTTTCACAATTGAGAAAAGAGATCATTAGTGATTAGTGACTTGAGAGAGAAAGTGATCCGTGTGTTATTCGTCGCTCTTGTCGGTTGGTCTTTTTGCAATCGTGCTTTCTTGATTCTTTCATTACGATCAAGCACTCACTTGTAATCGAGGCAAGAGGCACCAATTGTGTGGTGGCCCTTGTGGGAACTTTGTGTTCCAAGTGATTGAGAAGAGAAAGCTCACTCGATCCGTGGGATCGTTTGAGAGACGGAAGGGTTGAAAGAGACCCGGCCTTTGTGGCCTCCTCAACGGGGAGTAGGTTTGCAAGAACCGAACCTCGGTAAAACAAATCCGCGTGTCACACTCTTCATTTGCTTGCGATTTTGTTTTCCACCCTCTCTCGCAGACTCGTTTCTTTATTACTAACGCTAACCCGGCTTGTAGTTGTGTTTATATTTGTAAATTTCAGTTTCGCCCTATTCACCCCCCCTCTAGGCGACTTTCAATTGGTATCAAAGCTCGGTGCTTCATTAGAGCCTAACCGCTCGAAGTGATGTCGGGAGATCACGCCAAGAAGGAGATGGAGACCGGCGAAAAGCCCACTACAAGCCACGGGAGCACTTCATCGGAAGAGTCCCGCACCAAAAGGAGGGAGAAGAAGAAGAGCTCCTCCAACAAAGGGAAGGAGAAGAAATCTTCTTCTCACCACAAGAGAAGAAGGAAAAATCTTCTTCCCACAAGCCGCATCGAAGCGGGGACAAGCAAAAGAGGATGAGGAAAGTGGTCTACTACGATACCGACACTTCATCAACATCAACCTCCGACTCCGATGCACCCTCCGTAACTTCTAAACGCCAAGAGCGTAAGAAGTTTAGTAAGATCCCCCTACACTATTCTCGCATTTCTAAACATGCACCTCTACTTTCCGTCCCATTAGGCAAACCACCAACTTTTGATGGTGAAGATTATGCTAGGTGGAGTGATTTAATGAGATTTCATCTAACCTCACTCCACAAAAGTATATGGGATGTTGTTGAGTTTGGTGCACAGGTACCGTCAGTAGGGGATAAAGACTATGACGAGGATGAGGTGGCCCAAATCGAGCACTTCAACTCTCAAGCGACAACAATACTCCTCGCCTCTTTGAGTAGAGAGGAGTATAACAAAGTTCAAGGGTTGAAGAGCGCCAAGGAGGTTTGGGATGTGCTCAAAACCGCGCACGAGGGAGACGAGCTCACCAAGATCACCAAGCGGGAAACGATCGAGGGGGAGCTCGATCGGTTCCGGCTTCGCAAAGGGGAGGAGCCACAACATATGTACAACCGGCTCAAGACCTTGGTGAACCAAGTGCGCAACCTCGGGAGCGTAAAGTGGGATGACCACGAGGTGGTTAAGGTTATTCTAAGATCTCTTATTTCCTTAACCCTACTCAAGTTCAATTAATTCATGGTAATCGTAGATATACTAAAATGACCCCCGAGGAAGTTATCGGGCATTTTGTAAGTTTTGAGTGCATGGTCGAAGGCTCAAGGAAGATCAACGAGCTTGATGATCCATCTACATCCGAAGCTCAACCCGTCGCATTCAAAGCGACGGAAGAAAAGAAGGAGGAGTCTACACCAAATCGACAACCAATAGACGCCTCCAAGCTTGACAATGAAGAAATGGCGCTAGTCATCAAGAGCTTCCGCCAAATCCTCAAACAGAGGAGGGGGAAAGACTACAAGTCCCGCTCCAAGAAGGTTTGCTACAAATGTGGTAAGCCCGGTCATTTTATTGCTAAATGTCCTATATCAAGTGACAGTGACCGAGGCAACGACAAGAAAGGGAGAAGAAAGGAGAAGAAGAGGTACTACAAGAAGAAGGGCGGAGATGCCCATGTTTGTCGGGAGTGGGATTCCGACGAAAGCTCAAGCGACTCCTCCGACGACGAGGACGCCGCCAACATCGCCGTCACCAAGGGACTTCTCTTCCCAAACGTCGGCCACAAGTGCCTCATGGCAAAGGACGGCAAAAAGAAGGTAAAATCCAAATCATCCACTAAATATGAGTCTTCTAGTGATGATAATGCTAGTGATGAGGAGGATAACTTGCGCTCTCTTTTTGCCAACCTCAACATGCAACAAAAAGAAAAACTTAATGAATTGATTAGTGCCATTCATGAAAAGGATGATCTCTTGGACACCCAAGAGGACTTCCTTATTAAAGAAAATAAGAAGCATGTTAAGGTTAAAAATGCTTATGCTCTAGAAGTAGAAAAATGTGAAAAATTATCTAGTGAGCTAAGCACTTGCCGTGAGATGATTGACAACCTTAGGAATGAAAATGCTAGTTTAAATAAGGTTGATTCACATGTTTGCAATGTTTCAATTCCCAATCCTAGAGATAATAATGATGATTTGCTTGCTAGGATTGATGAATTAAACATTTCCCTTGCTAGCCTTAGAGATGAAAATAAAAAATTGCTTGCTAAGGCTAAAGATTTTGATGTTTGCAAAATTACAATTTCCGATCTTAGAGATAAGAATGATATACTTCATGCTAAGATTGTTGAACTTAATTCTTGCAAACCCTCTACATCTACCATTGAGCATGTCACTATTTGCACTAGATGTAGAGATATTGATGTAGATGCTATTCATGATCACATGATTTTAATTAAACAACAAATGATCATATAGCTAAATTAGATGCTAAAATTGCCGAGCACAACCTAGAAAATGAGAAATTTAAATTTTGCTCGTAGCATGCTTTATAATGGGAGACGCCCTGGCATCAAGGATAGCATTGGCTTCCAAAGGGGAGACAATGTCAAACTTAATGCCCCTCCTAAAAGATTGTCCAATTTTGTTAAGGGCAAGGCTCCCATGCCTCAGGATAACGAGGGTTACATTTTATACCCTGCCGGTTATCCCGAGGACAAAATTAGAAAAATTCATTCTAGGAAGTCTCACTCTGGTTCTAACCATGCTTTTATGTATAAGAGTGAGACATCTAGCTCTAGGCAACCAACCCGTGCTAGGTTGTCTAGAAAGAAAACTCCTAGTGCATCAAATGATCAAAACATTTCCTTTAAAACTTTTGATGCATCTTATGTTTTAACTAACAAATCCTGCAAGGTAGTTGCCAAATATGTTGGGGGCAAGCACAAGGGGTCAAAGACTTGTGTTTGGGTACCCAAAGTTCTTGTGTCTAATGCCAAAGGACCCAAAACCATTTGGGTACCTAAAGTCAAGAACTAAACTTGTTTTGTAGGTTTATGCATCCGGGGGCTCAAGTTGGATACTCGACAGCGGGTGCACGAACCACATGACAGGGGAGAAGAAAATGTTCTCCTCCTATGAGAAAAACCAAGATCCCCAACGAGCTATCACATTCGGGGATGGAAATCAAGGTTTGGTCAAAGGTTTGGGTAAAATTGCTATATCTCCGGACCATTCCATTTCCAATGTTTTTCTTGTTGATTCCTTAGATTACAACTTGCTTTCTGTTTCCCAATTATGTCAAATGGGCTACAACTGTCTATTCACTGATATAGGTGTCACTGTCTTTAGAAGAAGTGATGATTCAATAGCATTTAAGGGAGTGTTAGAGGTTCAGCTATACTTGGTAGATTTTGATAGAGCTGAACTCGACACTTGCTTAATTGCTAAGACTAACATGGTTGGCTCTGGCACCGCCGACTAGCTCATGTTGGGATGAAGAATCTTTCATAAGCTTCTAAAGGGAGAACACATTTTAGGACTAACAAATGTTCATTTTGAGAAAGACAGGATTTGTAGCGCATGCCAAGCAGGAAAGCAAGTTGGCTCTCATCATCCGCATAAGAACATAATGACGACCGACAGGCCACTGGAGCTCCTGCACATGGATCTATTCGGCCCAATAGCCTACATAAGCATCGGCAGGAGTAAGTACTGTCTAGTTATTGTGGATGATTATTCTCGCTTCACTTGGGTATTCTTTTTACAGGAAAAATCTCAAACCCAAGAAACCTTAAAGGGATTCTTGAGACGGGCTCAAAATGAGTTCGGCTTAAGGATCAAGAAAATTAGAAGCGACAACGGGACGGAGTTCAAGAACTCTCAAATCGAAGGCTTCCTTGAGGAGGAGGGGAATCAAGCATGAGTTCTCTTCTCCCTACACACCTCAACAAAATGGTGTAGTGGAGAGGAAGAATAGAACTCTATTGGACATGGCAAGGACCATGCTTGATGAGTACAAGACTTCAGATCGGTTTTGGGCCGAGGCGGTCAACACCGCTTGCTACGCCATCAATCGGTTATATCTTCACCGAATCCTCAAGAAGACATCGTATGAACTCCTAACCGGTAAAAAGCCCAACATTTCATATTTTAGAGTCTTTGGTAGCAAATGCTTTATTCTAGTTAAAAGAGGTAGAAAATCTAAATTTGCTCCTAAGACTATAGAAGGCTTTTTACTTGGTTATGACTCAAACACAAGGGCATATAGGGTCTTTAACAAGTCCACCGGACTAGTTGAAGTCTCATGTGACGTTGTGTTTGATGAAACTAACGGCTCTCAAGTAGAGCATGTTGATCTTGATGAGATAGGTGATGACGAGGCTCCGTGCATCGCGTTAAGGAACATGTCCATCGGGGATGTGTGTCCTAAGGAATCCAAAGAGCCTCCAAACACACAAGATCAACCATCCTCCTCCACGCAAGCATCTCCACCAACTCAAATGAGGATGAAGCTCAAGTTGATGAAGTAGAAGATCAAGCAAATGAGCCACCTCAAGATGATGGCAATGATCAAGGGGGAGATGCAAATGAGGAAGACAAGGAGGATGAAGAGCAAAGGCCGCCACACCCAAGAGTCCACCAAGCAATCCAACGAGATCACCCCGTCGACACCATCCTCGGCGACATTCATAAGGGGGTAACCACTAGATCTCGTGTTGCACACTTTGCGAACATTACTCGTTTGTTTCCTCTATTGAGCCACACAGGGTAGAGGAAGCACTTCAAGATTCGGATTGGGTGGTGGCAATGCAAGAGGAACTCAACAACTTCACTAGGAATGAGGTATGGCATTTAGTTCCACGTCCTAACCAAAATGTTGTAGGAACCAAATGGGTCTTCCGCAACAAGCAAGATGAGCATGGTGTGGTGACAAGGAACAAAGCTCGACTTGTGGCCAAGGGATACTCCCAAGTCGAAGGTTTGGATTTCGGTGAAACCTATGCACCCATAGCTAGGCTTGAGTCAATTCGAATATTATTGGCCTATGCTACTTACCATGGCTTTAAGCTTTATCAAATGGACGTGAAAAGTGCCTTCCTCAATGGACCAATCAAGGAAGAGGTCTATGTTGAGCAACCTCCCGGCTTTGAAGACAGTGAGTATCCTAACCATGTCTATAAGCTCTCTAAGGCGCTTTATGGGCTCAAGCAAGCCCCAAGAGCATGGTATGAATGCCTTAGAGATTTCCTTATTGCAAATGGCTTCAAAGTCGGAAAGGCCGATCCCACACTCTTTACTAAAACTCTTGAAAATGACTTGTTTGTATGCCAAATTTATGTTGATGATATTATATTTGGGTCTACTAATGAGTCTACATGTGAAGAGTTTAGTAGGATCATGACACAGAAGTTCGAGATGTCTATGATGGGGGAGTTGAAGTATTTTCTAGGATTCCAAGTCAAACAACTCCAAGAGGGCACCTTCATCAGCCAAACGAAGTACACTCAAGACATTCTAACCAAGTTTGGGATGAAGGATGCCAAACCCATCAAGACACCCATGGGAACTAATGGGCATCTCGACCTCGACACGGGAGGTAAGTCCGTGGATCAAAAGGTATACCGGTCGATGATAGGTTCTTTACTCTATTTATGTGCATCTCGACCGGATATTATGCTTTCCGTATGCATGTGTGCAAGATTCCAAGCGACCCTAAGGAAGCTCACCTTACGGCCGTAAAACGAATCTTGAGATATTTGGCTTATACTCCTAAGTTTGGGCTTTGGTATCCTTGGGGATCCACATTTGATTTGATTGGTTATTCGGATGCCGATTGGGCGGGGTGTAAAATCAATAGGAAGAGCACATCGGGGACTTGCCAGTTCTTGGGAAGATCCTTGGTGTCTTGGGCTTCAAAGAAGCAAAATTTGTCGCTCTTTCCACCGCCGAAGCCGAGTATATTGCCGCAGGCCATTGTTGCGCGCAATTGCTTTGGATGAGGCAAACCCCTGCGGGACTACGGTTACAAATTAACCAAACTTCCTTTGCTATGTGATAATGAGAGTGCAATCAAAATGGCCGACAATCCCGTCGAGCATAGCCGCACTAAACACATAGCCATTCGGTATCACTTTTTGAGGGATCACCAACAAAAGGGAGATATCGAGATTTCTTACATTAATACTAAAGATCAATTAGCCGATATCTTTACCAAGCCTCTTGATGAACAATCTTTTAACAAACTTAGGCATGAGCTCAATATTCTTGATTCGCGCAATTTCTTTTGCTAGCTTGCACATATAGCTCATTTTATATACCTTTGATCATGTCTCTTTCATATGCTATGACTAATGTGTTTTCAAGTCTATTTCAAACCAAGTCATAGGTGTATTGAAAGGGAATTGGAGTCTTCGGCGAAGACAAAGGCTTCCACTACGTAACTCATCCTTCGCCGTCGCTCCAAGCAACTCTCCGTTCAAGGGGGGAGAAAACTTGAGCACCAAGCAAAAGGACTTCGTCTTTGGTATAATCTTAACTCATTTATTTATGACCAAAGGGGAAGAAAGCACTTCGAGGGCTCTAATGATTCCGTTTTTGGCGATTCATGCCAAAGGGGGAGAAAGTAAGAGCCCAAAGCAAAAGGACCGCACCACCACCAATTTCAAAAACTTAACTTAAGTGTTGAATATTTTCAATTGGTATCCTATTGTGTTCAAAAGGGGGAGAAAGTAGTATTTCAAAATGATACATCAAAACCCTCTTGAACACTAAGAGGAGAATCTCATTTAGGGGGAGTTTTGTTTAGTCAAAGGAAAAGCATTTGAAACAGGGGGAGAAAATTTCAAATCTTGAAAATGCTTCTCAAAATCTTATTCATTTGCCTTTGACTATTTGCAAAAGAACTTTGAAAAGATTTACAAAAGATTTTGCAAAACAAAACATGTGGTGCAAGCGTGGTCCAAAATGTTAAAAATGAAGAAACAATCCATGCATATCTTGTAAGCATTATATTGGCTCAATTCCAAGCAACCTTTGCACTTACATTATGCAAACTAGTTCAATTATTCACTTCTACATTTGCTTTGGTTTGTGTTGGCATCAATCACCAAAAAGGGGGAGATTGAAAGGGAATTAGGCTTACACCTAGTTCCTATATAATTTTGGTGGTTGAATTGCCCAACACAAACAATTGGACTGACTAGTTTTGCTCTAGATTATATGTTCTACAGGTGCCAAAGGTTCATCTATAACCATACTAAATCGACTGTCCGAAATACCGTAGATTATTCCGGACAGGAGAAGCTTTTTGGAAAAACAGGCCAAGCGCGGACAGTCCGGGCCCTTGCGGCGGACCGTCCGCGACACAAGGATGTCACTCGGCCAGAACCAATGCAAAAATCAAAGTCTACACTATGGACTGTCCGGAGGAAAAGCAAAGACCGTCCGAGCCCTTGCGCGGACCGTCCGGCCTCTGGCGCGGGACGTCCGGTAGGTGAGAAACCGAAAAACCGAAGGTGACGGGTTCGGAGAAATGAATTATAGCGGGTTCGCGGACCGTCCGGGCCAGGATCACGGACCGTCCGCGACTGGGTCTGTCTGACATCTGACAACGCATTAAATGCAATATAGCCGTTGATATAGCCGTTACTGCTGACCGTTGCATTTTCAGCCGTTGATCTACTGGGGCGGACCGTCCGGACCTGGCACACGGACCGTCCGCGCTCAGCAGAATGGAGCAACGGCTAGGAAGTGGTTGGTGGCTATAAATACAACCCCAACCACCTCCATTTCACTTCATCCAAGCATTCCAACCTTCAACATTCAATACAAGAGCTAGCATTCCATTCCAAGACACATTCAAAGCCTCCATCTCTCCAAGTTTCACAATTGAGAAAAGAGATCATTAGTGATTAGTGACTTGAGAGAGAAAGTGATCCGTGTGTTATTCGTCGCTCTTGTCGCTTGGCCTTTTTGCAATCGTGCTTTCTTGATTCTTTCATTACGATCAAGCACTCACTTGTAATCGAGGCAAGAGGCACCCAATTGTGTGGTGGCCCTTGTGGGAACTTTGTGTTCAAGTGATTGAGAAGAGAAAGCTCACTCGATCCGTGGGATCGTTTGAGAGAGGGAAGGGTTGAAAGAGACCCGGCCTTTGTGGCCTCCTCAACGGGGAGTAGGTTTGCAAGAACTGAACCTCGGTAAAACAAATCCGCGTGTCACACTCTTCATTTGCTTGCGATTTGTTTTCCACCCTCTCTCGCGGACTCGTTCTTTATTACTAACGCTAACCCGGCTTGTAGTTGTGTTTATATTTGTAAATTTCAGTTTCGCCCTATTCACCCCCCCTCTAGGCGACTTTCAATTGGTATCAAAGCTCGGTGCTTCATTAGAGCCTAACCGCTCGAAGTGATGTCGGGAGATCACGCAAGAAGGAGATGGAGACCGGCGAAAAGCCCACTACAAGCCACGGGAGCACTTCATCGGAAGAGTCCCGCACCAAAAGGAGGGAGAAGAAGAAGAGCTCCTCCAACAAGGGAAGGAGAAGAAATCTTCTTCTCACCACAAAGAGAAGAAGGAAAAATCTTCTTCCCACAAGCCGCATCGAAGCGGGGACAAGCAAAAGAGGATGAGGAAAGTGGTCTACTACGAGACCGACACTTCATCAACATCAACCTCCGACTCCGATGCGCCCTCCGTAACTTCTAAACGCCAAGAGCGTAAGAAGTTTAGTAAGATCCCCCTACACTATTCTCGCATTTCTAAACATGCACCTCTACTTTCCGTCCCATTAGGCAAACCACCAACTTTTGATGGTGAAGATTATGCTAGGTGGAGTGATTTAATGAGATTTCATCTAACCTCACTCCACAAAAGTATATGGGATGTTGTTGAGTTTGGTGCACAGGTACCGTCAGTAGGGGATAAAGACTATGACGAGGATGAGGTGGCCCAAATCGAGCACTTCAACTCTCAAGCGACAACAATACTCCTCGCCTCTTTGAGTAGAGAGGAGTATAACAAAGTTCAAGGGTTGAAGAGCGCCAAGGAGGTTTGGGATGTGCTCAAAACCGCGCACGAGGGAGACGAGCTCACCAAGATCACCAAGCGGGAAACGATCGAGGGGGAGCTCGGTCGGTTCCGGCTTCGCAAAGGGGAGGAGCCACAACATATGTACAACCGGCTCAAGACCTTGGTGAACCAAGTGCGCAACCTCGGGAGCGTAAAGTGGGATGACCACGAGGTGGTTAAGGTTATTCTAAGATCTCTTATTTTCCTTAACCCTACTCAAGTTCAATTAATTCATGGTAATCGTAGATATACTAAAATGACCCCCGAGGAAGTTATCGGGCATTTTGTAAGTTTTGAGTGCATGGTCGAAGGCTCAAGGAAGATCAACGAGCTTGATGATCCATCTACATCCGAAGCTCAACCCGTCGCATTCAAAGCGACGGAAGAAAAGAAGGAGGAGTCTACACCAAATCGACAACCAATAGACGCCTCCAAGCTTGACAATGAAGAAATGGCGCTAGTCATCAAGAGCTTCCGCCAAATCCTCAAACAGAGGAGGGGGAAAGACTACAAGTCCCGCTCCAAGAAGGTTTGCTACAAATGTGGTAAGCCCGGTCATTTTATTGCTAAATGTCCTATATCAAGTGACAGTGACCGAGGCAACGACAAGAAAGGGAGAAGAAAGGAGAAGAAGAGGTACTACAAGAAGAAGGGCGGAGATGCCCATGTTTGTCGGGAGTGGGATTCCGACGAAAGCTCAAGCGACTCCTCCGACGACGAGGACGCCGCCAACATCGCCGTCACCAAGGGACTTCTCTTCCCAAACGTCGGCCACAAGTGCCTCATGGCAAAGGACGGCAAAAAGAAGGTAAAATCCAAATCATCCACTAAATATGAGTCTTCTAGTGATGATAATGCTAGTGATGAGGAGGATAACTTGCGCTCTCTTTTTGCCAACCTCAACATGCAACAAAAAGAAAAACTTAATGAATTGATTAGTGCCATTCATGAAAAGGATGATCTCTTGGACACCCAAGAGGACTTCCTTATTAAAGAAAATAAGAAGCATGTTAAGGTTAAAAATGCTTATGCTCTAGAAGTAGAAAAATGTGAAAAATTATCTAGTGAGCTAAGCACTTGCCGTGAGATGATTGACAACCTTAGGAATGAAAATGCTAGTTTAAATAAGGTTGATTCACATGTTTGCAATGTTTCAATTCCCAATCCTAGAGATAATAATGATGATTTGCTTGCTAGGATTGATGAATTAAACATTTCCCTTGCTAGCCTTAGAGATGAAAATAAAAAATTGCTTGCTAAGGCTAAAGATTTTGATGTTTGCAAAATTACAATTTCCGATCTTAGAGATAAGAATGATATACTTCATGCTAAGATTGTTGAACTTAATTCTTGCAAACCCTCTACATCTACCATTGAGCATGTCACTATTTGCACTAGATGTAGAGATATTGATGTAGATGCTATTCATGATCACATGATTTTAATTAAACAACAAAATGATCATATAGCTAAATTAGATGCTAAAATTGCCGAGCACAACCTAGAAAATGAGAAATTTAAATTTGCTCGTAGCATGCTTTATAATGGGAGACGCCCTGGCATCAAGGATGGCATTGGCTTCCAAAGGGGAGACAATGTCAAACTTAATGCCCCTCCTAAAAGATTGTCCAATTTTGTTAAGGGCAAGGCTCCCATGCCTCAGGATAACGAGGGTTACATTTTATACCCTGCCGGTTATCCCGAGGACAAAATTAGAAAAATTCATTCTAGGAAGTCTCACTCTGGTTCTAACCATGCTTTTATGTATAAGAGTGAGACATCTAGCTCTAGGCAACCAACCCGTGCTAGGTTGTCTAGAAAGAAAACTCCTAGTGCATCAAATGATCAAAACATTTCCTTTAAAACTTTTGATGCATCTTATGTTTTAACTAACAAATCCGGCAAGGTAGTTGCCAAATATGTTGGGGGCAAGCACAAGGGGTCAAAGACTTGTGTTTGGGTACCCAAAGTTCTTGTGTCTAATGCCAAAGGACCCAAAACCATTTGGGTACCTAAAGTCAAGAACTAAACTTGTTTTGTAGGTTTATGCATCCGGGGGCTCAAGTTGGATACTCGACAGCGGGTGCACGAACCACATGACAGGGGAGAAGAAAATGTTCTCCTCCTATGAGAAAAACCAAGATCCCCAACGAGCTATCACATTCGGGGATGGAAATCAAGGTTTGGTCAAAGGTTTGGGTAAAATTGCTATATCTCCGGACCATTCCATTTCCAATGTTTTTCTTGTTGATTCCTTAGATTACAACTTGCTTTCTGTTTCCCAATTATGTCAAATGGGCTACAACTGTCTATTCACTGATATAGGTGTCACTGTCTTTAGAAGAAGTGATGATTCAATAGCATTTAAGGGAGTGTTAGAGGGTCAGCTATACTTGGTAGATTTTGATAGAGCTGAACTCGACACTTGCTTAATTGCTAAGACTAACATGGGTTGGCTCTGGCACCGCCGACTAGCTCATGTTGGGATGAAGAATCTTCATAAGCTTCTAAAGGGAGAACACATTTTAGGACTAACAAATGTTCATTTTGAGAAAGACAGGATTTGTAGCGCATGCCAAGCAGGAAAGCAAGTTGGCTCTCATCATCCGCATAAGAACATAATGACGACCGACAGGCCACTGGAGCTCCTGCACATGGATCTATTCGGCCCAATAGCCTACATAAGCATCGGCGGGAGTAAGTACTGTCTAGTTATTGTGGATGATTATTCTCGCTTCACTTGGGTATTCTTTTTACAGGAAAAATCTCAAACCCAAGAAACCTTAAAGGGATTCTTGAGACGGGCTCAAAATGAGTTCGGCTTAAGGATCAAGAAAATTAGAAGCGACAACGGGACGGAGTTCAAGAACTCTCAAATCGAAGGCTTCCTTGAGGAGGAGGGAATCAAGCATGAGTTCTCTTCTCCCTACACACCTCAACAAAATGGTGTAGTGGAGAGGAAGAATAGAACTCTATTGGACATGGCAAGGACCATGCTTGATGAGTACAAGACTTCGGATCGGTTTTGGGCCGAGGCGGTCAACACCGCTTGCTACGCCATCAACCGGTTATATCTTCACCGAATCCTCAAGAAGACATCGTATGAACTCCTAACCGGTAAAAAGCCCAACATTTCATATTTTAGAGTCTTTGGTAGCAAATGCTTTATTCTAGTTAAAAGAGGTAGAAAATCTAAATTTGCTCCTAAGACTGTAGAAGGCTTTTTACTTGGTTATGACTCAAACACAAGGGCATATAGGGTCTTTAACAAGTCCACCGGACTAGTTGAAGTCTCATGTGACGTTGTGTTTGATGAAACTAACGGCTCTCAAGTAGAGCATGTTGATCTTGATGAGATAGGTGATGACGAGGCTCCGTGCATCGCGTTAAGGAACATGTCCATCGGGGATGTGTGTCCTAAGGAATCCAAAGAGCCTCCAAACACACAAGATCAACCATCCTCCTCCACGCAAGCATCTCCACCAACTCAAAATGAGGATGAAGCTCAAGTTGATGAAGTAGAAGATCAAGCAAATGAGCCACCTCAAGATGATGGCAATGATCAAGGGGGAGATGCAAATGAGGAAGACAAGGAGGATGAAGAGCAAAGGCCGCCACACCCAAGAGTCCACCAAGCAATCCAACGAGATCACCCCGTCGACACCATCCTCGGCGACATTCATAAGGGGGTAACCACTAGATCTCGTGTTGCACACTTTTGCGAACATTACTCGTTTGTTTCCTCTATTGAGCCACACAGGGTAGAGGAAGCACTTCAAGATTCGGATTGGGTGGTGGCAATGCAAGAGGAACTCAACAACTTCACTAGGAATGAGGTATGGCATTTAGTTCCACGTCCTAACCAAAATGTTGTAGGAACCAAATGGGTCTTCCGCAACAAGCAAGATGAGCATGGTGTGGTGACAAGGAACAAAGCTCGACTTGTGGCCAAGGGATACTCCCAAGTCGAAGGTTTGGATTTCGGTGAAACCTATGCACCCGTAGCTAGGCTTGAGTCAATTCGAATATTATTGGCCTATGCTACTTACCATGGCTTTAAGCTTTATCAAATGGACGTGAAAAGTGCCTTCCTCAATGGACCAATCAAGGAAGAGGTCTATGTTGAGCAACCTCCCGGCTTTGAAGACAGTGAGTATCCTAACCATGTCTATAAGCTCTCTAAGGCGCTTTATGGGCTCAAGCAAGCCCCAAGAGCATGGTATGAATGCCTTAGAGATTTCCTTATTGCAAATGGCTTCAAAGTCGGAAAGGCCGATCCCACACTCTTTACTAAAACTCTTGAAAATGACTTGTTTGTATGCCAAATTTATGTTGATGATATTATATTTGGGTCTACTAATGAGTCTACATGTGAAGAGTTTAGTAGGATCATGACACAGAAGTTCGAGATGTCTATGATGGGGGAGTTGAAGTATTTTCTAGGATTCCAAGTCAAACAACTCCAAGAGGGCACCTTCATCAGCCAAACGAAGTACACTCAAGACATTCTAACCAAGTTTGGGATGAAGGATGCCAAACCCATCAAGACACCCATGGGAACTAATGGGCATCTCGACCTCGACACGGGAGGTAAGTCCGTGGATCAAAAGGTATACCGGTCGATGATAGGTTCTTTACTCTATTTATGTGCATCTCGACCGGATATTATGCTTTCCGTATGCATGTGTGCAAGATTCCAAGCCGACCCTAAGGAAGCTCACCTTACGGCCGTAAAACGAATCTTGAGATATTTGGCTTATACTCCTAAGTTTGGGCTTTGGTATCCTTGGGGATCCACATTTGATTTGATTGGTTATTCGGATGCCGATTGGGCGGGGTGTAAAATCAATAGGAAGAGCACATCGGGGACTTGCCAGTTCTTGGGAAGATCCTTGGTGTCTTGGGCTTCAAAGAAGCAAAATTCGGTCGCTCTTTCCACCGCCGAAGCCGAGTATATTGCCGCAGGCCATTGTTGCGCGCAATTGCTTTGGATGAGGCAAACCCTGCGGGACTACGGTTACAAATTAACCAAAGTTCCTTTGCTATGTGATAATGAGAGTGCAATCAAAATGGCCGACAATCCCGTCGAGCATAGCCGCACTAAACACATAGCCATTCGGTATCACTTTTTGAGGGATCACCAACAAAAGGGAGATATCGAGATTTCTTACATTAATACTAAAGATCAATTAGCCGATATCTTTACCAAGCCTCTTGATGAACAATCTTTTAACAAACTTAGGCATGAGCTCAATATTCTTGATTCGCGCAATTTCTTTTGCTAGCTTGCACATATAGCTCATTTTATATACCTTTGATCATGTCTCTTTCATATGCTATGACTAATGTGTTTTCAAGTCTATTTCAAACCAAGTCATAGGTGTATTGAAAGGGAATTGGAGTCTTCGGCGAAGACAAAGGCTTCCACTACGTAACTCATCCTTCGCCGTCGCTCCAAGCAACTCTCCGTTCAAGGGGGAGAAAACTTGAGCACCAAGCAAAAGGACTTCGTCTTTGGTATAATCTTAACTCATTTATTTATGACCAAAGGGGAAGAAAGCACTTCGAGGGCTCTAATGATTCCGTTTTTGGCGATTCATGCCAAAGGGGGAGAAAGTAAGAGCCCAAAGCAAAAGGACCGCACCACCACCAATTTCAAAAACTTAACTTAAGTGTTGAATATTTTCAATTGGTATCCTATTGTGTTCAAAAGGGGGAGAAAGTAGTATTTCAAAATGATACATCAAAACCCTCTTGAACACTAAGAGGAGAATCTCATTTAGGGGGAGTTTTGTTTAGTCAAAGGAAAAGCATTTGAAACAGGGGGAGAAAATTTCAAATCTTGAAAATGCTTCTCAAAATCTTATTCATTTGCCTTTGACTATTTGCAAAAGAACTTTGAAAAGATTTACAAAAGATTTTGCAAAAACAAAACATGTGGTGCAAGCGTGGTCCAAAATGTTAAAAATGAAGAAACAATCCATGCATATCTTGTAAGCATTTATATTGGCTCAATTCCAAGCAACCTTTGCACTTACATTATGCAAACTAGTTCAATTATGCACTTCTACATTTGCTTTGGTTTGTGTTGGCATCAATCACCAAAAAGGGGGAGATTGAAAGGGAATTAGGCTTACACCTAGTTCCTATATAATTTTGGTGGTTGAATTGCCCAACACAAACAATTGGACTGACTAGTTTTGCTCTAGATTATATGTTCTACAGGTGCCAAAGGTTCATCTATAACCATACTAAATCGACTGTCCGAAATACCGTAGATTATTCCGGACAGGAGAAGCTTTTTGGAAAAACAGGCCAAGCGCGGACTGTCCGGGCCCTTGCGGCGGACCGTCCGCGACACAAGGATGTCACTCGGCCAGAACCAATGCAAAAATCGAAGTCTACACTATGGACTGTCCGGAGGAAAAGCAAAGACCGTCCGAGCCCTTGCGCGGACCGTCCGGCCTCTGGCGCGGACCGTCCGGTAGGTGAGAAACCGAAAAACCCGAAGGTGACGGGTTCGGAGAAATGAATTATAGCGGGTTCGCGGACCGTCCGGGCCAGGATCGCGGACCGTCCGCGACTGGGTCTGTCTGACATCTGACAACGCATTAAATGCAATATAGCCGTTGATATAGCCGTTACTGCTGACCGTTGCATTTTCAGCCGTTGATCTACTGGGGCGGACCGTCCGGACCTGGCACGCGGACCGTCCGCGCTCAGCAGAATGGAGCAACGGCTAGGAAGTGGTTGGTGGCTATAAATACAACCCCAACCACCTCCATTCACTTCATCCAAGCATTCCAACCTTCAACATTCAATACAAGAGCTAGCATTCCATTCCAAGACACATTCAAAGCCTCCATCTCTCCAAGTTTCACAATTGAGAAAAGAGATCATTAGTGATTAGTGACTTGAGAGAGAAAGTGATCCGTGTGTTATTCGTCGCTCTTGTCGCTTGGCCTTTTTGCAATCGTGCTTTCTTGATTCTTTCATTACGATCAAGCACTCACTTGTAATCGAGGCAAGAGGCACCAATTGTGTGGTGGCCCTTGTGGGAACTTTGTGTTCCAAGTGATTGAGAAGAGAAAGCTCACTCGATCCGTGGGATCGTTTGAGAGAGGGAAGGGTTGAAAGAGACCCGGCCTTTGTGGCCTCCTCAACGGGGAGTAGGTTTGCAAGAACCGAACCTCGGTAAAACAAATCCGCGTGTCACACTCTTCATTTGCTTGCGATTTGTTTTCCACCCTCTCTCGCGGACTCGTTTCTTTATTACTAACGCTAACCCGGCTTGTAGTTGTGTTTATATTTGTAAATTTCAGTTTCGCCCTATTCACCCCCCTCTAGGCGACTTTCAATGGTCTCCACCAGAAATCCAAGAATGTGATCTATGGCAAGGAAACATATGTGGGGTGAGGTGTATGAGCCTCTGGTCGATGATCAATGGCCACACAACCCCCATTTTTGTCGAAAATAGCCATGAACGACCATTTTCAATAATATCGAAGGCTAACACCTACGGATTTTTGACCAAGAAATGGTCTCCACCAGAAATCCAAGAATGTGATCTACGACAAGGAAACATATGTGGGGTGAGGTGTATGAGCCTCTGGTCGACGATCAATGGCCACACAACCCCCATTTTGCCGAAAATAGCCATGAATGACCATTTTCAATAATACCGAAGGCTAACACGTACGAGTTTTTAACCAAGAAATGGTTTCCACCAGAAATCCAAGAATGTAATCTATGGCAAGGAAACATATGTGGGGTGAGGTGTATGAGCGTCTGGTCGATGATCAATGGCCACACAACCCCCATTTTTTATGAAAATAGCCATGAGCGACCTTGAAAATAGCCATGAACGACATTTTCAATAATACCAAATGCTAACACCTACGGATTTTTGACCAAAAATGGTCTCCACCAGAAATCCAAGAATGTGATCTATGGCAAGGAAACATATGTGGGGTGAGGTGTACGAGCCTCTGGTCGATGATCAATGGCCACACAACCCCCATTTTTGTCGAAAATAGCCATGAACGACCATTTTCAATAATACCGAAGGCTAACACCTACGGATTTTTGACCAAGAAATGGTCTCCACCAGAAATCCAAGAATGTGATCTATGGCAAGGAAACATATGTGGGGTGAGGTGTACGAGCCTCTGGTCGATGATCAATGGCCACACAACCCCCATTTTGCCGAAAATAGCCATGAATGACCATTTTCAATAATACCGAAGGCTAACACGTACGAGTTTTTAACCAAGAAATGGTCTCCACCAGAAATCCAAGAATGTGATCTATGGCAAGGAAACATATGTGGGGTGAGGTGTATGAGCGTCTGGTCGATGATCAATGGCCACACAACCCCCATTTTTGTCGAAAATAGCCATGAACGACCATTTTCAATAATACCGAAGGCTAACACCTACGGATTTTTGACCAAGAAATGGTCTCCACCAGAAATCCAAGAATGTGATCTATGGCAAGGAAACATATGTGGGGTGAGGTGTACGAGCCTCTGGTCGATGATCAATGGCCACACAACCCCCATTTTGCCGAAAATAGCCATGAATGACCATTTTCAATAATACCGAAGGCTAACACGTACGAGTTTTTAACCAAGAAATGGTCTCCACCAGAAATCCAAGAATGTGATCTATGGCAAGGAAACATATGTGGGGTGAGGTGTATGAGCGTCTGGTCGATGATCAATGGCCACACAACCCCCATTTTTGTCGAAAATAGCCATGAACGACCATTTTCAATAATACCGAAGGCTAACACCTACGGATTTTTGACCAAGAAATGGTCTCCACCAGAAATCCAAGAATGTGATCTATAGCAAGGAAACATATGTGGAGTGAGGTGTACGATCCTCTGGTCGATGATCAATGGCCACACAACCCCCATTTTTGTCGAAAATAGCCATGAATGACCATTTTCAAAAATACCGAAGGCTAACACGTTCGGATTTTTGACCAAGAAATGGTCTCCACCAGAAATCCAAGAATGTGATCTATGGCAAGGAAACATATGTGGGGTGAGGTGTATGAGCGTCTGGTCGATGATCAATGGCCACACAACCCCCATTTTTGTCGAAAATAGCCATGAACGACCATTTTCAATAATATCGAAGGCTAACACCTACGGATTTTTGACCAAGAAATGGTCTCCACCAGAAATCCAAGAATGTGATCTATGGCAAGGAAACATATGTGGGGTGAGGTTTATGAGCCTCTAGTCGATGATAAATAGCCACACAACCCCCATTTTTATGAAAAC